>NC_044502.1:44161254-44166254 GCF_902362185.1 Chanos chanos
GGATATGACCTAAGCATACTGAGGTAGCTTACTAATTAGATCAAATGTGCTATGTGATAACCTGTTAATCAAGTGAGGTATGCCTTGTATGTGTAATCTGAGCTCATGTAGCCAGATTGCTAATAAGGTGGCTTCAAGTCTTTCAAGGCCCATCTGGGTAGACTGCTAATCAGATGGCTTTGCTGCACGTTAGCCTACTTCAAGTCAAACGACTACATATGCTCTTGCACGTTCAATCTGGAAACAATCTGAGCACGTGTTTCGCGTAGGATTTAATGCGATGCTAGTTAAAAGAGACGCTGTTTCAGATTTGGCTAGCAAGCCCTGCTAGAGAGATCTTCTGGAATTAACTTTGGTTCATCTGCTGATCAGATGGGACCGTTTTGGAACGTCTAACTGATCCGATAGTTACAAGGCTGGGAATTTAGGTTCTTCTGGCAGGTTTCTTAGGCTCCAGCTTGCAAACCTGCAAATTAAACAGGAGGTTCTCTGAGCTTGCCCAGTCTGTGTTTAGCTGCCTGGTTGGGAGATCTCCTGGGATTGGTTAGAGAAAGAGAATCGTGCTCGTCAAATAAGAGAGGGTCTGAACTACTGAGCCTACTAATAAAAAGGGATGCAGCCAAACCATAACATTAGCAACTGTTTTTAAACGTCTTTTTTTTTTTTAACCATAGTTTGACCATGGATCAAACTCTTTTTCAAGAGATTTAGGGGGAGACAAGGGGCATAGCATATCACAGAACCTCCTAGGGATTAAGTGCCTTGCTAAAGAAGAACAGAGATATTTGAAACAGCAACCTAGTACTACGTCAATATCCCTAGGCACCAAGCCCTGTCTGGGACTTGAACCAGCAGTTCTGCAGTGCCTGGTATGAAGCTTAAATGCACTAAGGTCCTGCAACCCTAAGTTTCTCTGTGCCGGGTAAGCATGCCTGGTTGTCAGACAGACAGAAGAAGGTGGTTGTGTACTTGGCTGGGTCAAGTGCAAGGGGCTCTGCACCTGCCTTTGGCCCATGATGGATGGATCCCTCCCTACATTCCCTTGTATTTTCATTACCTCAAGTCCTTCAGGAGCCAAGACGCAAGGGCCTCAAGAAACAGCTCATAAAGAAACGGGAGTTGCACGAAGGGCCGACGAGGGACGGGGTGACTTACCGGGGGGGCTGGGGGGGGGGGTGGTTAAAAAGGTCAGTTTCCCCTCCTGCACAAGCTCACTGTCAGCATACGAACCACAAACGCATTCCCATAAGATCCACATGCACCCAAGAGCATGGGGTTAACACCAGCCGGAGCATGGCTTGTGTAAACTAGAGAGAGAGAGAGAGAGAGAGAGAGAGAGAGAGAGACTGGAGTCTATGTGGAAAGTGAGGGGGAAGAATTGCGACAGTACTTTGCTTATCATTCTCTGTATGTAAAAGGTGTAACGTACATTACACTTGAGTGAGTTTATGCAAATTGTCAGTCAAAGAGACAAAAGAGAACTGCCCATGAGCACTAGTGCTGTCAAAGTGAGAGGCCAGGGCATACAGTAAAGAACCTGGATCAAAACATACGCAATTCAACACACCTCAATTTGATCAATTTCTAGGTGTCTTTTTTGGCTCAATGTAGCCAAGACACAAGGTGAAGACCCTTTAAGATGCAATTTGACATCTGTACTCCAAGGGCCAAAACCACAGCACCTGCAAAAAATCAATACTCCACTCCTCCAATTTGGACTTCTTATTGAAAACTGTTTCTGGGAATATTTTTGCTGATGAGGCTCTTTCATTGCAGTAGCACAGATACTGTACTCTCCTCAGCAAAGGGGGGCCCTGTGGGGTGGTGTGAGGGAGGTGGGGTGGGGTGGGGGGGGTCTAGCTCACTCAGCTTCCATCAAGTCTCCTGATGGGCGAGGGGGAGGGGACGGGGGACGGGGGGGACTAGGCTCCTTATCAGTGGTGCAGTGCAGTGGAAGGAGGATTTGAAGCCTGACTGGCTGTGCTTTGGTGTCTCTAAGTCTGAGGTGCACCGGGGACAACGTCCTGGCTGAGAATCAAATGGCAGAGCCCGTGACTAAACTGATTAAAAGTGTCGGTAGGAATCGGGAGGAGCGCAAAAAAAAAAGGCCCCAGATTAAGTGAGTGGCGAAAGGGCTGTGTGCAAGATTATCTCCTACTATTAGGAGCAAAGCGTAAGGAGGAGGAGGAGGAGAAGAGGAAGGGAGGAGGAACGTTGGGTGGTGGAAGAGGTGGGGGGATGTTTGAAAGAACACTCCTCCTTTTGTGTGCATGCCCATGCCACCTGGTACAACTGAAGGGAGGGAGGGAGGGAGGCAGGGAGGGAGGGAGTCATGGACGGTAAGGGTGGAACAGTTTGCAGAGGCGATTGCAACTTCGCACGTTCGCTAGTTCCACAGATGCCAGCCACACAGTCACAAGAGCAAGATCAGGGTAATTTAAAAACACTTTCACACATAAATGCCTTAAACATTATACCACACGCATATTAATATTGCAAAACCAGGACGTTTAAAAAAAGAAAAGAAAAAAAAAAAACCCAAAAACAACAGGTCAGCAAGTTGAGCTGACGGAGAGAATCTCGTTGAGAACGTTTAGCGTGAGATGAATTTTTCATGAGTCATGTTTGCTTAGCCAAAGCAGCACAGTGGCAGTTGAGCGCTATTATTCCAACAGAGCAGATATACAAACAGAGTGAATAATGCACTACCTCTGCTTCTATCATTACGACTCCTTTTATGAATAATGATAACAGTATGGCAGGTGCAGAAGAGACATCAGTGCACCTTGTAAAAAAAAAAAAAAACCAAAACAAAACACATTTAGCAATGATTCAGATTTCAGAAACATTAAAGACAAACACAAAGAGGAAAAAAAAAAGTTTCTGAAAAAGTATGATAGGTAAACCCGAAAACAACGACGTGACTTTGGTCAACAGCTTTTTATTATTTATTTATGTATTTATTTATTTTTTATCATTTGAGCTCATTTTTAAGTTGGCCTAACTTTTCGCTTTTCTTTTTCTTTTCTTTGATTATTGGCTGAAAAGGCCTTTATGTCATCACGACAGATCGTTACGTTTAGAATCCTTCATGTTAGTGCAGCATGACTGGGCCTGAAGGACCCACGTAGGACCGTTAATGTTTCGACTCAGCCAGTTTGGGTCAGCTCAGATTTCAGAAAGAGAAGACCATTAGCGTTTTGACGTGAGCTCCTTGGCGTGGCTGCGTGGCCTCAGTCAGATAAGGCAAACTCATGAGATTTAAACAGTTTACTTAAGGTGAGAGGACAGCGTGTGGAGAAAAAGGGGAAAGAAAACAAAGGCGAGAGCTAAACGTTAGCACCGTGTTTACGCACATGGAGTAAAAAAGGAGGAACTGATCTATTACCAAATACATTCAGTGTATGTGTAACAGATAGATGCCAGTTTGGGAGCTCTGTGTGTGTGTGTGTGTGTGTGTGTGTGTGTAACAGATAGATGCCAGTTCTGTGTGTATGTGTGTGTCTGTGTCAGTGTCAGTGTGTGTGTAACAGATAGATGCCAGTTCTGTGTGTATGTGTGTGTCTGTGTCAGTGTCAGTGTGTGTGTAACAGATACATGCCAGTTCTCTGTGTGTGTGTGTGTGTGTGTGTGTGTGTGGGGGGGGGGGGGGGGGGGGGGGGTGTTAGGTGTTCCAGATTTCTCTTTTCTCATGCAAGCAGCTGCTGTGCTCAGAGTAATTTCTGTGTGTATGTTACTGTTATTTTAAGTAATTGAAAACCATTAGGACTAGCGGGAAAAAAGAGAGTTTGTCCCCTGGCCAGCCCTGGCCTGAATAACATGCAGAAAAGCCAGCATTCTTGTTCAGCACTATTTTAAGGAGACATGTCTGTTCTGCACAAAGAGTGTAAGAAAAATTCATTCGTTCTTTAAAAAAAGAAACGCACAAAAGCGCTTTTTTTCTGATCACGCTTAATTGGAAAAAAATGCCTGCAAGTGGATTAAACATGTAAGTCCTCTGTTTGATATGAGACAAATGATAAAAATGACTGTATATGTGAGTATCATCTGACTACATTTACAGTGTCAGAAAACACAGCACGCTTTAGCCATCGGAGATGATTGTCAGAGACCATGACACTGTCGCAGACTGTCATTTTATGACACCTTCCCATGTGAAGTTCATTTTTCACACTCTCTCTCTCTCTCTGAAACCATTAACAAGTGGACAGAGGTTCCTTTATGTTCCTCCTCACCTATTCAGGTTGATGTAATTATTGATTTTTCTAGCCCATATGAAAGCAGTACAAAACAGTGGTCCACATCCAAAAGCAAGGGAAATCAGAACATTCGTTCCTGCATCTGATCAAACACACAAAAGCTCCACTGGATGTGAAGATTGTCTGAAAGCACAGACCTGAAGACCTCTGACTGCAGCAAGGCTATAAAAATCCTGGTCTCGGCTCAGTAGTTTCATCTGTGCTTTTATGTGGGAGATCCATTCAAACAGGACTCAAGCTGTCTCCATGTAACTATGTCCCACATTGGCAGTTCAGTGTACTCCTCTCATTGGACTGTGCCAAAAAAACAAACATAAAAAAAAACAACAAAAAAAGAATGAACCTAAGCGATGTCATACTGTTTGGTGTTTCCTGTATTTTTGTAAGGTGGGAAAAATATAATGAAACTCCTTACAGTTCAAAGCCCCTTCAATGAACACCCCCCCCCCCCCCAAGATCAAACTCTTTGCTCAAAGTTTGTTTGTTTGCATGTTTAAGAACTTTGCATAACAACAACAACACCACCAACAACAACCACCACCACAACAACAACACCACCACAACAACCACCACCACAACAACAACAACTACCACAACAACAACAACCACCACCACCACAACAACCACCACAACAGCAGCCACAAACACAACAACCACCACAACAACAAGCACCACCACAACAACAACAACAACAACAACCACCCACAACAACAACAATAATGACAACAACACTAATAATAA
>NC_044502.1:44171254-44191254 GCF_902362185.1 Chanos chanos
GGTAGGGCCAAATCATTGTTTTATTACTCATAGTAATTTGACATGAAATGTTTATTTTCTCCTCCCCAAGTCATAGTCTATAATCGCTTGTAAAACATTACAGGGCTTTTAAGACCAACCTTGTTGACAGACTAAATATTTATTTTGCCCCCCCTCTTTTAACCACCCTTCTACTCCCCCCCCCCCCCCATCCAATCCCAAACGTGTTTAAATACCCTCACACTAGCTCAAAGTCAAAGGCATAAGCCCAAACACAGGCACACTTGGCAAGACACCAACATGCTCAACAGAGCCCGTCTCTCTCACAATGGACCACGGAAATCCCAAAATGCACTGCTACGACAGAGGAGTGTGTGTGGATTAGATAAAGCAAAAAAACCACCACCAACAACAACAACAAAAAAGCCTCCAGCTAGGGCCACCAAGCTGAACGGAGAGGCTAAAGTCTACATGAAGTAAATAAATAAACAAACAAATACGTAAGTTAATATAAAAAGAAATAAATAAATAGTTTGAATGGAAGTTCATGATAAGGTTTTCTATGTGTTGTCAGGCTCGGCTTGACCGGACACGGCGCTGTGTAAACACCGAGGGGTGAACAGAACCGCGGCCAAGAGACGAACTCGGACGCGAGTTCGAGAATAATGGCAGCCAGCCGTCAACACCCACGCATTCTCCAATTACCATGTGACTTTTCTTTCTTTTTTCTTTTTTTTTCCATGAAACGTCCTACGAGAGAATTACATTAAGGGTCTCGTATTCGGACCGTCGTCCGTCTCCGCGGCTTTACGGGTCAACGGGAACCTTTCATGACGCCAAACCCGTGACGTCTGCACGAGGCGGAACACCCGTTTGAGGTTACTGATGACCACAGTGAGGGCATTGTGTGTGAGACAGAGCACGGATTCAGGGAGCGACAGAGAGCAAAACCGTGGGGTTAAGGCCAAATTGACATGAAAGGCCAGCATGTAACTCACCCACGGGAACTCCACTTTTGGATTAGCATTAATTAGACGACAGTGTCTAATCAGGACACCAACAGGGCACAAACGACACGGAGAGCTCAGAGCAAAACCTCCCTTAAACTCACGGCTAACAAAGCAATTATTCCTGCTCAAAATTACGTTGAGTAACTGTAATTAACAGTTATCTAAAGAAGCAAAAAACGGGTCAAACGTCAATGAATTTCTCTTTTATTGGACTCATCCTCTTTGTATAATTGCTTTTAACATAAAAACAAGTGAAACCTTTGTGAGAGAACAGTGTTCATGCTGGTGAACCTCAGGACAACACTGCTGGAAACTTCGGTCACTGCCAGTGATCCTGGTCTCTCATTTTCATATCTCTCTGACTGGATAATCCTTAAAAAAATCAGTAAACTATACAGGTGTGTGTGTGTGTGTGTGTGTGTGTGTGTGTGTGATGAAACACAGAGGCCTGTGCAGCAGCGGCTCTTCGGGCCCTCACACAGGACGGACAGGAGCTCTCCACACTGTGCCATTTGAGAAAAATGGACTTTCAACACCTCCCATACGCTGGGGAGTTTCAACACCTCCCCTAAGCTGTGGAGTTGGCAGTCCAAAGCGGAGTAAGGGGTCATTAGGAGAGCAGCAGTGCCTCCTTTCTTTCTCCTCAAAGACAGAGAGAGAGGGAGAGAGAGAGAGAGAGACAGAGAGAGGGAGGGAAAAAGAGAGAGAGAGACAGAGAGATAGAGAGAGGGAGAGAGAGACAGAGAGAGAGAGAGAGATTTGAGATCTGAGCACCCATACATATGTATGGACTTCTTCACAGGAGAAATAAACCTAAACGAGTCATCCTCATTGTTTTCCACATGGCTGTTGCACCCCCCCCCCCCCCCCCCTCTCCACCCCCACCCCCACCCCCACCCCTACCCCTTTTCTCTTCTCTTTGGCTGTCTTTACGAAGAGCAAACAGCGGTTTGATATTCACACACACGGCTGTACTGACCTGCCAATCAAACCCTTGCACCATCCTTCTTCATGGTAAGGAGATGAAAGCTTTCCTGAGAAGGGACCCATTAAAACCAGCTCTGCACAAGGGAACAGTGAATACGCTGAAGGGCTTTGGATAAGGCAACCCCGACACAGGTTAAACAAACAAACAAATTAAAACTTGTTTGAAAATGATTAACTAAAATTACGCTGTCATTGTGAGCTCTGTTAAAATGTGTCATTGCCAAAATACAAGTGTTTGCCTCCCAGCGGTCCCGGCAACAGCAGGGAAAAAAAAAAAAAAAAATCCAGAAAAGGCCAGGTGGCCATCGCATAGCCTGTCGGTCAGTTTTCTGTCAGTCAGCCCAGTGACTCTTGTGTGGCTTAAGCCCACACTTCACTGTTTCAGAAACACGACACCACAGAAGCAAAACACAGACAGACCTCAGCTGTTGTTCTACTACCTCTCTCTCTCACTCACTCTCTCTCTCTCTCTCTCTCTCTCTCGCTCAATCTCTCTCTCTCTCTCTCTTGCTCTCGCTCACTCTCTCTCTCTCTCTCTCTCTCTCTCGCTCTCTCAATGCTACACACTCACCTGAAATCAAATGCAAATGGTTTTATATACAAGAAGTGAACAGTTAATAAACCTGTTAATGATAAAGACGTGTCATTCTTTACAAAGAGCTGTCGTTTGGCTCTAGAGTATGTAGAATGTGCGTGTGTGCACGTGTGCCAGAGGTGGTGTCTGAAAGAGGTTCAGTTCTTTTTTTTCTTAATCTAAAATCTCTCCTCATACAGGCTGGATTAGGGATTCCTAAACAAGACCAGTCCACTTTTCCACTTTTTCGGATGAGGTTATGAAGGCGGGCGGGTGGGGGGCACCGTCTGTTTGTCTGTGCTTTTTCAGGTTGTCGGAGCACATACGTGTCTCCTCTCATTCGCCCCATTTCTCCTTCCTTAAATAGGCAACTGCTCCCTTGGGGAGGAGATCGTGGAGCGCTGCTCCCCTCACCCTGAGGAAGAGAAGTGAGGAGAAGACTGCGTCTGTTGACTGTGTCCCCGTGGAGCAGCGTCATCTCCACTAAAGCTCCAGCGGAGACAGAACATGCTCTGTGAAAACTCCTGCCTGCATAAGCTTTTCTCACGCTGGTCCCACATCTCTCTCTCTCTCGCTCTCTCTCTGCGCCACCGCCCGATCCGTTCAGACAAGTGTCAAGTCTCAAATCCAAACCGACCGTCTCTCTGTCAGAAGGTTCTTCCAGCACCGTGCCAGGGGAATGAGCCAAGACTCTTCAGACAGAGCTGGGCTGTGGGTGAGGGGTATAGACTCTTCAGACAGAGCTGGGCTGTGGGTGACGGGTACAGACTCTTCAGACAGAGCTGGGCTGTGGGTGACGGGTACAGACTCTTTAGACAGAGCTGGGCTGTAGGTAACAGGTAAAGACTCTTCAGACAGAGCTGGGCTGTGGGTAACAGGAAAAGACTCTTCAGACAGAGCTGGGCTGTAGGTAACAGGTAAAGACTCTTCAGACAGAGCTGGGCTGTGGGTGACGGGTATAGACTCTTCAGACAGAGCTGGGCTGTGGGTAACAGGTACAGACTCTTCAGACAGAGCTGGGCTGTGGGTAACAGGTATAGACTCTTCAGACAGAGCTGGGCTGTGGGTGACGGGTAAAGACTCTTCAGACAGAGATGGGCTGTGGGTGACGGGTAAAGACTCTTCAGACAGAGCTGGGCTGTGGGTGACGGGTATAGACTCTTCAGACAGAGCTGGGCTGTGGGTGATGGGTATAGACTCTTCAGACAGAGCTGGGCTGTGGGTGACGGGTAAAGACTCTTCAGACAGAGCTGGGCTGTGGGTGACGGGTAAAGACTCTTCAGACAGAGCTGGGCTGTGGGTGACGGGTATAGACTCTTCAGACAGAGCTGGGCTGTGGGTGACGGGTAAAGACTCTTCAGACAGAGCTGGGCTGTGGGTGACGGGTAAAGACTCTTCAGACAGAGCTGGGCTGTGGGTGACAGGTAAAGACTCTTCAGACAGAGCTGGGCTGTGGGTGAGGGGTAAAGACTCTTCAGACAGAGCTGGGCTATGGGTGACAGGTAAAGACTCTTCAGACAGAGCTGGGCTGTGGGTGACGGGTAAAGACTCTTCAGACAGAGCTGGGCTGTGGGTGAGGGGTATAGACTCTTCAGACAGAGCTGGGCTGTGGGTAACAGGTAAAGACTCTTCAGACAGAGCTGGGCTGTGGGTAACAGGTATAGACTCTTCAGACAGAGCTGGGCTGTGGGTGAGGGGTATAGACTCTTCAGACAGAGCTGGGCTGTGGGTAACAGGTAAAGACTCTTCAGACAGAGCTGGGCTGTGGGTGATGGGTAAAGACTCTTCAGACAGAGCTGGGCTGTGGGTGACGGGTATAGACTCTTCAGACAGAGATGGGCTGTGGGTGACGGGTAAAGACTCTTCAGACAGAGCTGGGCTGTGGGTGACGGGTAAAGACTCTTCAGACAGAGCTGGGCTGTGGGTGACGGGTATAGACTCTTCAGACAGAGCTGGGCTGTGGGTGACGGGTATAGACTCTTCAGACAGAGCTGGGCTGTGGGTGACGGGTAAAGACTCTTCAGACAGAGCTGGGCTGTGGGTGACGGGTAAAGACTCTTCAGACAGAGCTGGGCTGTGGGTGACGGGTACAGACTCTTCAGACAGAGCTGGGCTGTGGGTAACAGGTAAAGACTCTTCAGACAGAGCTGGGCTGTGGGTGATGGGTAAAGACTCTTCAGACAGAGCTGGGCTGTGGGTGACGGGTACAGACTCTTCAGACAGAGCTGGGCTGTGGGTGACGGGTAAAGACTCTTCAGACAGAGCTGGGCTGTGGGTGACGGGTACAGACTCTTCAGACAGAGCTGGGCTGTGGGTGACGGGTACAAACTCTTCAGACAGAGCTGGGCTGTAGGTAACAGGTAAAGACTCTTCAGACAGAGCTGGGCTGTGGGTGACGGGTATAGACTCTTCAGACAGAGCTGGGCTGTAGGTAACAGGTAAAGACTCTTCAGACAGAGCTGGGCTGTGGGTAACAGGTAAAGACTCTTCAGACAGAGCTGGGCTGTGGGTGACGGGTACAGACTCTTCAGACAGAGCTGGGCTGTGGGTGACGGGTAAAGACTCTTCAGACAGAGCTGGGCTGTGGGTGACGGGTAAAGACTCTTCAGACAGAGCTGGGCTGTGGGTGACGGGTAAAGACTCTTCAGACAGAGCTGGGCTGTGGGTGACGGGTAAAGACTCTTCAGACAGAGCTGGGCTGTGGGTGACGGGTAAAGACTCTTCAGACAGAGCTGGGCTGTGGGTAACAGGTAAAGACTCTTCAGACAGAGCTGGGCTGTGGGTGACGGGTACAGACTCTTCAGACAGAGCTGGGCTGTGGGTGATGGGTATAGACTCTTCAGACAGAGCTGGGCTGTGGGTGACGGGTATAGACTCTTCAGACAGAGCTGGGCTGTGGGTGACGGGTATAGACTCTTCAGACAGAGCTGGGCTGTGGGTGACGGGGTAACGGGTACAGACTCCAGGTGGCGTTCTTCTCACCACTCTCCTCTGGGTAAGTTTTAAGGTCGACAGGGGGTCTGCGCTGAGATCCTTGGAGATGTTTCCACTAAACCGCCCGAAACAAGGCTGTAGAAATAAGACAGGGGTGAACACAAGCACCAGAAAACAATGAGGTGAGTGGGAAGCGATGGCTTTCAAAAGTCGTGCTCTGTGTAATCTCGGATTAAGTGTAATCTTGGATTAAACTTCTGGGCTTTAGATTGCCAGCAATGTTACATAATGTTACAATATACAGAGAACAATATTACCTCACAAACATAACAGTTTCATATCTGTTATGACAGTGTTGTACAGAACTGTTGATATCTCATTGAACAGCAACACACTTCACATAGTTTCACTAAAGAAAAGAGCTAAATCATTTTCCAAATATCTTTTCCACGGTCAACAATAGAATGAGAGTCCCTATAATCGAACATGTTAGAATTCAAACACACGCATACACAGTCACACACACACACATCCAGTCACATGCATGTATACACAGACACACACACACACACACACACACACACACTCTCATGTATGTGCATATTCCCACACACAATCTCTCTATCTCACACAAACAAATGCAGTCACATGCATGCAGACACATGCACACACACACACACACACATTCACACATACACACACACACACACACACACACACACACACACACATTCACACATTCACACACACACACACACACACACACACACACACACACACACTCACACAGATATCTCTGGCTCCTCGGTATTCCCCTGAGAAGAACATTCCAGAAGTACTACCCGGGAGACGGGGCGGGATGCATAGAGCTCTCCTTTATTAGACTCATTCTACACAGCGAACAAAAAAACACCAGAAAAGTCCATCAGGGCTCCGCCGCGGTTCCAAATTCAGGACGCACGGACCAGTAAACGAAAGATGGACGAGATTTGAAAAAAAAAAAAAAAAAAGCTAAAATAAAGAGAACAGGAACAGAATCGTGTGGAGACAATCTCATGTAGAGGATCACCCTCTCACAGTTTCAGAACCGACACGCAGTAAAGAAGGCAATAAAACACTTTAAAATAAGAACACAAATCGTAATTTAAACTCAAACGAGAGAGAGAGACAGGAAGTGGGATAAGACTAATCGGCGAACGACCTTACAGTCCCATTTTGAAATCATATTTATATCTGCATTGAAAAATAAATACTAAAATCCCAGGGTTGTTGTTGTTGTTTTTGTTTTGTTTTTTTTGTATCAGTTCATGACAAACTGTAAAGTCTTTGTGAATTTAAACACTCCCCACTCCACTGTCTTTAAAAACGTTTTCTCCTGATTCCTGTTGCTTCCATGCTTCCGCAGAGGCTGGAGGTTTTGAATCCTTTCCGACAGAGAGAGAGAGAGAGAGAGAGAGAGAAAGAGCCGGGGCCCGTGCCGCGGGGGCCTCTATCGGCGTCCCGTCCTCCCGTCGCTCCGTCAGAGAAGCCTGTCGACGACCAACGCCATCACGACGGCCAGCAGGGCCAGGCCTACAGACAGGAACTTCAGTCCCTCCCTGTCGAAACTCCACGGGCCGACCGTCAGCGCTGCACCGGCCCCCAGTGAACCGTTCCCACTGGTCCTTTTCAATTCCTACAACAAACAAACAAACAAACAAACAAAAAAATAAGAGTTAAAAATTAGTTATGCTTTCAAAGATAAAGAAAAAAAAAAAAGTCAAAGTCTTAGTGTTTCACAGTCAACCATGCGAAGAAAGTGAAAGACACATGACCCCTCTGTGCAAACATTTCTTTTTCTTTCATCCTTGCTGCTCAAATGATCTCCTCAGATCAATAAATAGCTCTAATCAGATCATGCCGTCGACCTGAGAATGAAGAGCTGAGGTTTGATGCTCTTCCTTCATCAGTGAACATACACTGTAACCTACCTGTGTGCAGAGAATTTAAGATTAACACCTATATCACATGTAACACGAGGGAGTTATTCCAGTTATTCCAAGGAGAACAGTCATCCAGTCTTCAAAGGGTTGAACCACAAGCTAACTGGATGTTTCTTAAGTTAGAGACCTTAGAAAAAAAAAAGGCCCTCATTTAATGGGTGTGAACCAGGGTTCAAACTGTAACTGCTTCAAAAAAAGCAGAGTGAACTAGACCACACTTTCATACTTTCATGAACTTGGTCACTGTTGAGTCAATCAACTCAAAAGGAGCTGGTTCAGGACTCTGAGCTTGTTTCTTCTGACCTTGATGAACTTTGATTTGATTCGGACGGAGGGGAAAAAAAAAAAAAAAAGTTCAGAGCCGGCCAGCAGACCAATTTTCAGTGTCTTATCTCAGTTGGTTAGCAGATGGACCAATGACTGAGGTATTATCCATCACCATCAGGCCAACAGAGATGTCATATAGGGCATTTACGAGCCCAAACAGGCCAGAGATTACAGACCGGTCCGGACTTTGGAGGGTAAAATGGCCGTAATTGGGGGTCCAGTCTCCTCTAATGCGTTGGCACATTAAAGTCTCATCTATAATGGGCACTCTAATAGAGGACTATTTCCCACCGGGACAAAGCTGACAGTCGACCCAATAATACATTCGTTTATGGATGAGTGAGAGGTTTGGGGGGGAGGGGGGGGGGGCGGCCGGACGGGGGTGATATTTCGGCTATTAAATATGAAGGATCAATCTGAATGACCATTTTATGAGTTCAGTATTTCATACTCACTCAGGCGGTAATTGTGATTTCCAGTGTGTGTGTGTGTGTGTGTGTGTGTGTGTGTGTTCTCAGGGGATCAGAGCTCTAACTGAACTTGCCTTGTTCCTTTTTACTCCACACTGGGCAGTAAGAAGTTTAAGGGGTGAGAGAGGTTCTCTGCAGTCTAAAATAGGGGAAAGAGTTGTGGGGGTTGTTGGGGAGTGTGTGTGTGTGTGTGTGTGTGTGTGTGTGTGTGTGGGGGGGGGGGGGGGGGGGGGGGGGTTGCACTGAGAGTGAGGTGAGAGATGGTGTTTTTTGCCATCACCTCCTGGTCATTAGATCCCATTACGGAGAGAAGGTGCGAATAAGTTCAACCAACCTTTACGCAACTAAATGGCTCTCTGTGCAGCTGAGAGCAGCTCAACACCGCCAGACGGCCCGAGTGGATCACAGGCAGCCTCTATCCCATTATCTGATTCCTATCTCGGATGGATTTAGGAGATTTGGCTTACGCCCATCTCTCTCTCTCTCTCTCTCTCTCTCAGTCTGTTTTTCTCCAGTCTCACTTATATTATTTCTTTCTCTCTGACTTTTTTCTCTCTCTCCTCGCCCGTGTCTGTGCTCTCATGGGTAAATTTTTTTTTTAAATCTCTCTCTCTCTGCAGGCCCATCTGTGACCTGGTGGAACAGATACAGCGGGGGGAGACTCCCCCTGTCTCTCTGGGTGAGGGCCGGAGGAGAGGGTGTCTGGATAGCAACACTTGTCTTGTTCATTCATATGAAAGGGAGGCGTGCTGTGGCCGAGCCTCTGGCTCTGGAATGCAGGGAGCGTACCAGGGCTCCGCTGTCCCTTCTCTCCGAGTGAGACAGCTTATGAAAGGAGGCGAAAGGCGTGGAGATGAGAGAAAGGAGGAGAGGAAGAGTGAGGGTAGAGGTCAACGGCCAGGCCTGTGCAGAGGGGCAGAATACGATTCGGGGCGGGGGGTGGAGGGGGTTTGGGGGGGGGGGGGGGGACGGATGGAGCCCAGGTAAAGTGGATTCCATTCAGAGTATGGCAGTGCATTGGAAATTGATGTGGGATGTTTTACATTGGGGGTACATCAAGTTCAGTCATGGGAGACAACTATCCTGTTTTTTTTTTTTGTTTGTTTGTTTTGTTTTTCATTTTCACTTCATGATATTTTAAACTGGGTAACAGTGTGCTGTGTGCTGTGCATTCTTCGCGCCAATCAGAGACCAACTGCGTTAATCCAGAATCAAGCAGGACAGCAGTTCATTTGAACGGCCTTGTTTTTAAACATGTAAGCTTTAGTTTTAGGTGTCCGTGCACAATCTCAATCGACTTAATGGCCGAGACGTGGGGAGAGCCTGGTTAATGGGCTGAACCGGAGAGGGGAGCGGGTGGGCGGGGCAGCTACAGGTGACATCGGTCCTCACAATGCCCTTCCCACGCCACGCAGGCCTGATACCCGGGCTCCAGTTACACACTTCCACAGGCTGCAAAGGAACAAATCTCTCTTTGGCAGGCGGCTGGGTCAGGTGTTCCGCCTGCTTTTTATTCACTCCTGCATGTGTGCATCGGGTCAGGTGTGAACTCCCGCCTAGAATGGGTTCCACTGTTTAGCGTGCGTGTGTGTGTGTGTGTGTGTTTTGAAGTGTGTGTTACCACAGAGGGGGATCGTTACCGAAGCACAGCCTCCTTTCTTGACACACCCATTGTTAAACAGGGTGTCTAATAACCAGCTGACCGAGAGCCTGGACCAGACACTGCTGGTCGTCCTTCTGTTCTGAGTGTTAGAGTTTGGGTAGCAACTGTTGATAAGAACATTCTCTCTTTCTCCCTCTCTAACTCTCTCTCTCTCACTCTCTCTCAGCTAATTCAGACACAACATTGAGAAGAATGGTGTGTGCCTCAGCTTTGATGGCTTAGTATGTGAGAGAGAGAAAGAGAGAGAAAGAGAGAAAGACAGAAGGAGAGAGAGAGAGAGACAGAGAGAAACACAGAAGGAGAGAGAGAGACAGAGAGAAAGAGAGGGACTCTGTTCCCGGCAGCGCTGTTGAAAGACAAGTCCCCTTCATCATCTGACTCATCAACAGTAAAGTGCTCAGAGGACAACACAGCGGTGTAACTCCAAAAGGCAATCAAAAACAACAACAACAACAAAAAAAGCCTGACACAGGCAGATCTGTGAGCATCCAAACATTCCAGTCAAAGCTCAAAACCTTTCAGCTTTCACACACATTCTTTATGGACTAAACACATTCCTTGTTTTATAAAAGAAAAAAAAAAAAAAAAAGAAAAAAGAGTACATTATTTTTCTACAGTCTATTAAACAGACCACCGACTGAGACCTCTCAGTTCTCTTTTACATTAGATAGAACGTATGTACCCCACCCACACACACGCCCCATACACACACTCACACACACACACACACACACACACACACAATCCTGACAAGTACTGAAAGAAGAGGAGTGTTTGAGTCCACATTCTGGGTTCAGAGATACTATAATGGAGTGGTAGGGGGCCTGCACTGATGAATAATGTAATCCGTGTGCAGCTCCTCTCGCAGGACACGGTATGAAGTCGACGAGAGGTTGAACATAACTAATGTACAACACTTCACAGAGAGTGAGCTCCCAGAGCCTTACAACAGGGGCCGCCCCGGCAACGCCTGGAACACATTCAAACCTTTCAGGCTCGCCGAGAATGCCTTTGTAGCCCCAGCTCTTGCCTGAGTGGATATTCAACCCAATTACTCACCACCTGTCAGGGGCTTTTTTCAGAGCGCATGGAAAGCTGCTCCACGTCCAGGTGAAGTCTTAAACCTTCTCTAATGTCTCCTCAGTGTGGGTGGATAAGCTCTGGCAAACTGCTAACTCTACGTTTAAGCTATCGGCTAGTCGTCCAAATCCTTTCTCCTTTCTCTCTCGCTCTTTCTCTCTCTCTCTCTCTCTCTCTCTTCTTTCTCTCTCTCTCTCTCCCCTCCTTTCAGTCGATAATCTGTAATGTGCAGAAAAGCAAGAATAATTGGAGGGAACATGTTTCAGAATTCCACTCCCTCCTGCTGTCTGGGGGGAGGGTGATGATTTTGGGGATGGGGATTGAGGTGAGTGAAGGGCTGTGGTGGTCTTTCTTTCTGACTCGTCTGAACTTCTGCTCAGACTCACGAGTCAAACTCAGCAGACGTGAGGAGGCACCTTATTCTCCGCTCTTCGCTCATTCTTTCGGGGAAATGAAAGGATTTGCCAAATCTCGAGACAGTTTGGTCAGCAACATGAAATCTTTACAGCCTTCATGGTAATGCTTATTAAATCGGGATGGGGCGACCCTACATCCTGTTTCTCAAAGGGAAAAGAAGAGAACTGTGGGCCGAACACACAGAACGGGGAAGGTGCTCAGAAAAGGTCCAGTTCTCCTGCCACCCCTCTCTCACAGGTTGGAAAGCTCTGACTGACAGCTCTGTCACTGTTGCCTTTGTGTGACACCCCTGGTATCAGTAATCCTGAGCTGTGTGTTTGAGTCATCTGAAATCTGAACCATTTCCTCTTTTTTTTCTGAACATCAGCTCAGTTCTCTCTCTCTGTCACTCTCTCTGTCTGTCTGTCTGTCTGTCTCTCTCTCTCTCTCTGGTCCTCCTTTTTAATGAATGTCGTAATGTCGTAAAAAGAGACCATCAGCGTGTCCACACACCTCACTGATCTGTGGCTCAAATTCACTCACACACACATGCAAGCACACACACACACAAACACAAACACATGCAGGCATGTGCACACACAAACAAACACATGCAGGCACAAACACACATACAAACACACATACAAAAACATTCACGCATACAAAAACACACACACACACACACACACACACACACACACACACAGACACACACACACGCTCACAAACAAACACATGTGCGCACAAACACACACACACACACACAAATCAAATCAGGGGTTGTCGATACTCAGTGTGGCCTGGTGTTGCAGGACTTGGCTTTGTGTGAGTGGCCAGCTGAGAAGTGGTGAAGATCTCAAGGGCATGATACTCAGGACTCCAGACGCCCACGCACAGACACACACACACACACACACACACACATGCCCAAGCAGTGTTCACTTTCGCCACCTGGTCAGGGTGTTAATCCACATGCGTACGGGGGGGGTGCGGGGGAGGGGGGGGGGGTTTGCCCTGACATGCCATGACAAGCTCCTCACAGTGGGGGCATGTGAGCAAGGTCAGGTCCTCTGATAAAACACCATCTATTTTCACCAGACTCCACAGATACGGTTCCCCCACTGCCACGCAAGTTTGCTTTTTTTTTGTTTTGTTTTTTTTTCAGAGAGCAAAGCGGCCCACTTACTTTAACCATGGTTGTTCTTCCTTTTTAACGCCAGTCGTCAAACAGACATTACAAATTAATATCTCAGGGGTTTTAAAACTCAACAAGTGGATGACTAAAAAGTTATCTCACATTATATTCTATTTCCAAAGCAATCTGTGATACTTATGAATGTCTGTTTGACCCCCCCCCACCCCCACCCCCATAACATGACTTTTATAATCTCAGAGCCTAAAAATGGCAATGAACTTAAAAAAATATATATATATATCGTCGCAGTTTCACCATTTGACATCATATCTTGACTATATTTTCAGCTGTAATCCATATTCTCTATCTGGATTATATGGGCCGCGTATTTTGCATAATCCATCCTGTTGAACGGAAAATCTTCTGGTATTAACTCTTTGGCTTAATGCTCATGAAGTCCAGAAAACTGATATTATCTCAGTATTTAAGAGCGCAGGGCAGAACATAAAGAACTTAGTGCTTTTTATGACCTACATAGATCTTCATTTCATTATACATTCATATGTATAGCAAGGACCGGTCATGTGTATGGCATGGGCACAGTAAACACGCTACCTGCATCTTACACAAATCCATTTGGAAAATTACTCTCCTGCTCTTGTAATCTGAATATGGATGTTGATTTGGTGAAGAAAAAAGACCTGGGGGTGGGGGGGGGGGGGGGTAGCAAGACGAGACCCGGGCAGCATTTCTTAATCAGTGTTTAAAAAGAGTGTTTTTTTCTCATAGACCAGCAATTTATAAAGGAGAAAAAAATAAATAAATAAAAGTGCATGTGACCTTTCAACTCTCAAATCCCTTGAACTGAGCAAATGACAAGGTCAAATTTACATTCTATACATTGAATCTGAAAATGAAAAGTTTCTAGGGCAAATGCGGAGTGAACATTTTGTCTAGAAAACGATGATTATTACTCGTTATAACACTGATACCGACAACACAGTGAATGAAAAACTAGAACGTGGACTAGAACGTGGCCTCATCTACCAGCCCTGCTGTTTACCTTTTTGTTGCCTGAGATCAAACTACAGTGCTGGACCCAAACAAACATGAAGGCAAGTGTAACAAAACAAAACAAACCAGTGCTTGACACCTTAGTTACCTGACGCGTCACAGATAACCCATCTGAGTTTATCCCATCTTCTAAAATGACTTCAAGAGTCGCCTTCGCGTTCTAGAATGTTCTCCGGGCCAGCAGAGAACGAGGCAGTGGCGGGTACGCTCACCTGATACCTGTATCGCTCCTGATCAATCAGGCTTTGAAAAGATCATTTGGTATAACCTGAGCTGTGGAGCTGGCTTTCAGACCACGTGAGACAGGCACGCTGATACCGGCCAACCTCCCATGTGCCCTCGGGACTCATGACCTCTGACCCATTGCCTGAGGCTAACACGTCTCGGTTATGGAGGCCACTCCAGCTCTTGGACGTTCAAAAGCTGAAAAAATAAGAGCCCATTGACTATTTCCACACTTTTAATGGTTCTTAAAGGTTCAGTGCAAAAGACCAGAGGGTTACATTTCCCAGTTTACGCTACTGGACACAACTGGGCCGTCCCAGTTAAGATGTTAAGAGGCTCAGTAGGAAAGAAATAGACACTTAAAGTTTTATAAAAAACTTAATCCCAGATCATTACTAATGTCCACAACACCAAAATCAAACGGTCATCGAAAACAGATGCAGCAAAATTTCTCTCCATCAATCTAACTGTATGCGTGAAGGTTTCAATACATGTTCCACACAAGCCCTCCTTTTTTTTTAAATCCCTGTAATAATTAAAATGACAGAGCTCTTGACACATAGCTGAGCATATGGGCAGCGTATCGTCCTGTGGTGATAGTACCTATAGAATGGGTTACACCGTATGACAGATACATTAAAAAAAAAAAAAAAAAGACAATCAAGTCAGTTCACGGTTCTTACGAACTTCTCATACATGAAACTGAGGGACTTTGTCGATGTCCATACAAAAGGTGAACCATAAGACAGGCGTGTAAATATTTCATACGCCAACATCTGTGCTTTGAAAAACACGGCTAAATAAATCATTGAGGGTGTCAAAGCCTGAAACCAAGCCCGTATAAAGCTTAACGATACAGATCATACGTTAGAAGTATAAAAATGCATCACCGGGCTCGGACGCACCGCTCATAATTCTATTCCCATTTCATTCATAATTATTGTTTATAGATAAAATGCTATATTTGAAAAGTGAGGCTTTCTTTGAAAATTTCAACATATTTGCTTGTTTTTTTTTTCCCCCCTCTCCAGAAATAACACAACCTCAAATAACGCAACTTCAAAGTAACAAATTGCAAGGATTGCGTCTCAAGGTCCCTGGCAACCTGCATTGTTTTTCTTCTCTTTTAGGAGAAAATTCTAGAAATCATGCAATGCGTGAAGTCACTGCTACAGCAGCGTTGCCTGGGGGGGTCAGACTGTGAGAAAAGGCTTACTGGCAGTGGTACTGAGGAAAAAGGGGGGGGGGGGGGTTTAGATGAACGTCTATTTGGGTCTACGTCGGTGCCCGACTCTGAGGGGCGACTAGCCAAACAGGTCGAGCGATGATGCAAAGAACCAGCAATCCCAACAGTCACAGAATCAGAGTGAAAAAGATAAGTCTCACACACACACACACACACACACACACACACACACACACGTAAGCATTCGTGCTTACACAAGCATGTACTAACAGTTACGAGATACACATAAATATACACACTGACACACACACACAAACATACATGCGCATGCACACAGATGCGCGCACGCACACACACACACACACACAAGCACACACACGCACACACACACACACACACGCACGCACGCACGCACACACACACGCACACAAACACAATTAAGTGCCTGGGTGTTTTAATCCCCAATTCCAGGTGTCTGAGGGGGACGCGTGTGAATTATTAAAGCGTCATCACCTCCATGAATAAAAGCGGAGAGCCGGGGCGGCAGGAGGTGCTCCGCAAGACACTTTTTAATGGCGCTTCGATTTTCCAGCTCTGCGTGCCGCTCACATACATAATGCACGGCCGTCGCTCTGTGTTTCAACAGCCTCGCGCACGGTGGCGTCTGGCCCCGCCGCGACCGTCCGTCCACACGCGAGGAAGAGAGACCACCAAAATAACCGAATTAACCGAAATAACCAAAAGGAAAGGAAAAGAAAGGAGAGGAGAGGAGAGAGGAAGAGAGAAGAGAACAGGAGAGAAGAAGAGAGGAGAGAAGAGGAGAGAAGAGAAGAGAAGAGAAGAGGAGAGGAGAGGAGAGGAGAGGAGAGGAGAGGAGAGGAGAAGAGAGGAGAGGAGAGGAGAGGAGAGGAGAGGAGAGGAGAGGAGAGGAGAGAAGAGATTTTACATTGCCTTTAATACATCAATTTATCCATCTTGGTTGTGTCCATATTAAGTGATGCCTCCCCCAACCCCCTCCACTACATACCAAAATAACCACCAAAATAACTGAATTAACCGAAATAACCAAAAGGAAAGAAAAGAAAGGAGAGGACAGAAGACAAGAGAAGAGAAGAGAAGAGAAGAGAAGAGAAGAGAAGAGAAGAGAAGAGAAGAGAGGAGAAGAGAAGAGAAGAGAAGAGAAGAGAAGAGAAGAGAAGAGAAGAGAAGAGAAGAGAGGAGAGGAGAGGAGAGGAGAGGAGAGAGAAGAGGAGAGAGGAAAAGAGGAGAGAGGAGAGAAGAGAAGAGAAGAGAAGAGAAGAGAAGAGAAGGGGAGAGGAGAGAGGAGAGAAGAGGGGAGGAGAGAGAGGAGAAGAGAAGAGAAGAGAAGAGAAGAGAGGAGGAGAGGAGAGGAGAGAAGAGAAGAGGAGAGGAGAGGAGAAAGAGGAGAAGAGAAGAGAAGAGAAGAGGAGAGAAGAGGAGACCGGGATGAGGATTATGCGTTAATTTCACGTGGCTGGATTTTTCATTCGCCATCGAGAGTGAAGCAGTGTTTGACTGGAGTGTCTTCTCTCTTTCATTCACTCTCTCTTATGGAGCTGTGAGTCCGAGCACCGCAGTGTGAATGGAGTTGATTAGAGTAAGGTGAGCGTGCAGTGGCTCTGGCCGCCTGCGTCCCCTGAGCATCTCTTTCAGCTGCGCTGTGCTCCAAAACAGATTCCACACTGAGCTCATCTCGTATGTACAATAACACAGAGAGACATTCTCCCCTTCATAAAAGTAAACACGAACCAACAGTAAGAATACACACGGGATTGCGGGTGGTTTCTTTAAGGTCCTCTTCACATGTCGTCAAAGCAAAGCATTCTGAGAGATGTACTTTGAGGAAAACAGAGGTTCTATAAGGAGAGAAGAGGACTTTCTCTAAGAGAATCACAGCATTAGATAGAGAGCGTGTTTCTGAGAAATAGGACTGGTCAGGAAATGACCAGGGTCATATCTACCGTGTAAAAGACCTCATAGTCTCTCTTCATCCAGACTCTGTCCCTCTGCACAACCGTGTGTGTGTGCGTGTGTGTGTGTGTGAGAGAGAGAGAGAGAGAGAGAGAGAAAGCACATATGAAAAACTGTCTGTAGACTTAGTTGTGCTTGGATGTGTGAATATGTGTGAAACATGGAGACAGATATAGTATTTGTGCTTGTATGTGTAGATAGAAGAATTACCAGACTGCATAGAGCATTGACTTCTGTGTGTGTGGTGTGCATGTCCGTGTGTATGTATGTGTGTGTGTGCGCGTGGGTGTGTGTGTGTGTGTGCATGTGTGTCCATGAGTCTGTGATTGACAGGATAGTTTAACATCTGCTTGCATCTTGAGGAGCACAGAAGAGAACAGACTGCTCACTGGTCAATGGATCCACTTGTGTCAGAACCTGCTCTATGATTGGGCCTGCTCAGCCTGCTGTCTCTATCCACATCAGATGCATGGACCCGCCCAGGGGCTGAGTGAAATCAGTGAATGATTCAGGGCTCCTGACGTGGATCAGACACACCACTCTCACACTGCACCAAATCAATTCAGGGGCCAGCAAACCACCAGCCGGTCTTAACAACGGACACGTCCCAAAAGACCGATGAAAAAGAATACGAAAACACAACTGCCTGTTGTTTTTGTGCCCCAAAACACACACACACACACACACGCACACACACACACACAAGCACACACACACACACACACACACACACACACACACACACACACACACAAGCACACACTCTCTCTCTCTCTCTCTCTCACACACACACACACACACACACACACACACACACACACAAGCACACACAAGCACACACACACTCTCTCTCTCTCTCTCTCTCTCTCTCTCTCTCTCACACACACACACACACACACACAAGCACACACTCTCTCTCTCTCTCTCTCTCACACACACACACACACACACGCAAACTGACTAACAAATCAAAACAATATAAATAGAACCTCAGAGAGGAAGAAATGGAGAGGACCTGGTGATATTACTCTACAGACTACATAATATAACTCGACTGTGTACGGCTTCAGCGGTGCCTACATCTCTGGAGACTTTCAGCTAATCCTCAGTGACCCACCAATTATCAACTAATTAACACCTCAATCAGTAATTAAAGTAAATGAACAAACAAAACTCATAAATTTGAGTTGCACACTGGGGAAAGAAGAAGAAGAAGAAGAAGATGAGGGGAAAAAAAAAAAAAAAACGCCACCCTGGATATGTTCAATTGTTCATATGTTCATACGCAGAGGCAAAGAAAAAAACGACGCATTTTCCATAATCGCTGTGGACCATCCTGAAAATGGATGGCCGAAGAGAGAGAGAGACAGAGTCTGTTTCGGATCTTGCGCGCGCACACACACACACACACAGACACACACTCAGGAGCTCCCATTTCCCTGTTTACATGTAAAGTCTTGTTAAAAAAAAACCCTCAGTGTTCGGTTCTTTCTCAGCATGTGCAGTTTGCTTGTGCGTCGTTACTAACTGACTAACGCCAGGAAACACAAGGTCACTTTTCATTACTCTAATGTCAATGCCGCCCTGTTGCCTTCAGGTATCAAGAATGTGTGTGTGTGTGTGTGTGTGTGTGTGTGTGTGTGTGTGGGGGGGGGGGGGGGTATTCATGTTACACAAAAAAAAGAAAGAAAAACACAGAACCTCAGAGGCGTAGCCGGGGTTTATGCAGAGAACTCACAGAGGAAAAAAAGAACGGAGTGCTGTCATTCGACCACAAAGTGCTTCAGTCACAGGCCGCTCTGCCTGCTCCTTAATGGGTGGTAAGAACATGCCTTAAGAGCACTCACTGTGAGAAACACACACACACACATGAAAACCCCAGTCCAACCCACTGGACCATCACTCCAAGAGCCATCCTCCCACAATTGCAGGACCCCCCCACCCCCCCAAACCTCCCCTAAGAGGTTGACTATGGCAGCTATGGCTAGTTACTAACACCCCCCCCCCCACCCCCCCCACCACCAGGTCCTATTCCATTGGAGTTCTCATCACAGCAATCCCACACTTTTAAAAGGATGAAATTACAGGGTTCTGCAAGGTACTGTATGAAATATAGCTTTCAAAAAAAAAAAAACCTGCGGGGTCACCGCTTGTCTGTGTGTGTGTGTGTGTGTGTGTGTGTGAGTGTGTGGATGGGCACAGAGGCCAATTCAATTCTTCTTCTTCTCCACCTCTTTTTCTCTTCCCTAGACTCATCAAAAACCCGCGACAACAACCCTCTGAGAGAGAGAGAGAGAGAGAGAGAGAGAGGGGGAGAGAGAGAGAAGGGGAGAGAGAGGCTGACAGGCAAAGTACATGCAATAGGCAAGGTCTATTTACAAGCCCAATTTTCCCCACTCTCACAGGGACAGTGTGGCAGCGTGCTTGTGGCTACATCTCTCCGACAAACAATTTGGGGAAGAAAAAAAGACAACAACAAAAAAAGAAAACAGAGAAAAAAAACAGGAAAGAAATGGGCCAATGGACATGTTCACGCTCATCTGGCAGAGAAATGGGAAAAAAAAAAAAAAAAACCTGATGAGATACTCAATTGGACATTAAAAGGGAAAGCATGTTGCATGAGCACGTGTGTGTGCGCGCGTCTGTCTGTGTGAAGTCACTATCTCATCTTCTCTTGTACGTACACTTTTTATGCAGACAGAAATAAAAATAAAAAAAAACAAAACAAAAGCAGTTGTTTATTTTCTGCTATGACTCTAGTGAAGGGTGCTTGCACAGAGAGAGGGCTTTACATAGCGCTTGGTAAGATACGGAACTGGAGAGCAAAGCCAGACATCCAGCGCTCTTAAAAAACAAAACAAAAAAAACAACAAAAAAAAAGTGTGCTGATATACATTGATGTGAAAGTGATTTCCGCAGCGCTCGCGTAAACTGTACTGCAGGCGGGAGAGTGGGTGTCATCACGATTTGAGTGTCTTATCTCGAA
>NC_044502.1:44196254-44231254 GCF_902362185.1 Chanos chanos
CTTGTTCATCTTTGCGGTCGCGCGTGTTACGTTCTCTGAAAATAAGCACGCTTCAGAGAAAACAACCATCTCTGGTCAAGGAAAGTGATCAGACAGTATCTCAAAGCCCAGACCAGTGAGGTATCAGAATTCAGTTACCGCGCACTGTAAATAATGCCACACGGGTTAGGGCCAGAAATGATGTGCTTCACCACATCCCTGTCACTGGCTTTTGTTTCCCCAAGAGACATCCCTCCGCCTCTTGTAAGATATTCCTCCATAGCCATGGGAGATTACAGACTTAGATCTGCATTAGGCTCTAACAGAGGATCGGATCCAGCCCCACGTCGTGGCAGAGCCGGATTAAACAAGCGCAGCGGATGGGTCTGCTCGTGGACTCTATCGAAATTACCTTCACGACACAAAGCACAGCAGATAACTTCTGAGTGGGGAAAACTACCCCCCCCCCCCCCCCCCCCCCCCACACACACACACACACACACACACATGAAAAGGCTCGTCGGTGAGCTTTCTGAACGACTTCTGATTCATCCGAACTCCAGATGTATCTCTGGATCTGTCAATTACATTTTCAATTAACAGAGAAAATAAATGTGTAAAGGGTTTTTTTTTTTTTCCCCGCTGTCTCTCATGGATGTTATATGCCCTGAATTCCAATGCTTGAGTATGAAGACTGTCCCTCTGTCTCTCTCTCTCTCTGTCATTTTGCTTTTTTTTTTATTTTTTTAAATCAATTATAAAAACCCTGAAGGTCAAATATTAGCATTTTAAGGGCTAGAGCAAACGCTCCTATTTCTTTTGTCTCTTTCTTTCTTTCTTTCTTTTTTTCTATCTTTTCTTTTTTTTTTTTACAGCCTCGATATTACAAGCCAAAGAGCAAGCTGACTAAATGAAAACATACATATCTCAAAATCCATTAGCTGCCTGTTTGACGTTACACCACAAATTGCGAATTAGCTCTTCGTTGCCGATCCCACTGTAAGAGAAGCAAATGGCAGTGTTAGCCTGTGGCGGAGCCTTTCTGCCGGACTCTCTTTGAACTGAGTTTGTGTAAACTGCTATGAAGCATGTCACATTTATCTCGAAAAGGCGTCGCAACACTGACAAGAATGCCCTAAAACAACAGGTGACCCGGACATGAAGTGTGTGTGCGTCTGTGCCCAGTGAGTATTTGTGTGCGTGTATGCGTGCAAGTGTGTGTGTGTTTGGCGGGGGGGGGGGGGGGGGGGGGGGGGGGGGGGGGGGTTCAGGTAAGGAAATGAAAAGGCTTCGAGTCACCCCAAGGTTCACTTGATTTGGCGGGAGGCCTAATTTAATCAGCACACCTGCTGCTATACACATAGACACACACACACACATGGACACAAAACCACACACACACCCATTCAGACACACACACACACACACACACACACACACACATGCAAACACACGCATGCACTCACACGCACATGGTAGATTAGGAAAATTATGCCCTGAGCTGCTGATCTCAGGTCAGTGGTGCATTGTTCATAATGTTTAAACCTGGGGAAGACTGAACCCAGACCTGATATCTGAGGTAGTGAGCGTCTAGAGCAGCAACTGAATTCAAATAGGGAAATAGCAGGTGGAAGGGAAGGTGAATTGGGTTTTGAGCTTCGTGTGTGTGTGCGCGCGTGTGCGTGCGCGTGTGTGTCTTGGTCTGTGACATCCAATTGCTGTCCTCCAAAGTCCTATTAGAGGCTTACGACAGAACAGCGAAGGAGTCTGACAATCCTGGGCTTCGACCTGTAAGTGCAGTAGACCTGGCTGTAGGCCTGGACTTAGAAAAGGACTTTTCAACTTCAGCAGAGCTTTTAATCGCAGCCATGTAGATGCCAGGCCGGCCGGGAGAAAGCTATCCACGGAGCCCAGCTCAATCTAATGGATTGACGGTCACGTCTCAAGGCTCTAGAGACAGTCCCGGCTGTGAACAGAGGGATCAAGCCGGAGAGAGAGAGAGGGAGAGAGAGAGAGAGAGAGAGAGGAGGAGAGGAGAGACAGAAGGAAAACAGAGTGCCTTGCATCCTAGATGAGTGCAGACCGTCCTGTAATGCTTTAGTCTCCTGAATCGATAGCACTGGAGATGGGGTTCGGTTGGATCTTTTAATAGAACGATCAATGGAAGCTGGCGGGTGGCGTGACCCCGGCAACCTGTGCGAGGCTGCTGTTCCCAGAGACGCCCCGCCCTCGTCTGGACCTCGTTCCCTCATTTCGTGATGACAGAGAGAGTCTGAGAGAAGATTGCGAAATCAATTCGAACGGCTGAAAGTGAGAATCTGAAACTAAACGTTTAGAAACCAGTAAGAGGAATAATGAGATATAATTCAGTTAATTTTCTCTTTAAGCCTGATTCTTCTAAGGTTTTATGGTGCATACAAATTCTGCTTAGCTTGTCCGAAAGCAGTAATATTGTTTGGATTTATTTTTAGCAGTCTGTCCTCCCAGTACTACAGTACTACACAAAAACCCCCCCCAAAAAAACCCATACGCATTTCAGTTTTGAGTTTTAATCTCTTTACCGCAACTCATATGACCGACAAGATTCACCCACCGGATTTGCTATTAAGCAAGCTTTTACAACAAACGATTACAGATTTTCGGTTCAGGCCCTTTAAAGGCAGACCCGTTGTGACTGTGTGTGTGTGTGTGTGTGTGTGTGTGTGTGATAGGCAGCTTCAAGGCTCCTCTTGGAGTTCACATCTCACCGTGGTTTTGTTTTCACACCTTGCCCCCCCCCGTCTCCCCTGCACGGCTGAATAACATCAGAGCAGCGGGTGGAGAATTCTTACTGTCACATTGCCTGGAGACCACTGCACTTCTTTCTCTGGCTATAATGAGAGTATTGGAGAGACAGAATGTGTGTGTGTGTGTGTGTGTGTTTTGGGGGTGGCCGGGGGAGTACAGCAGGGGTCAAGCAGGCAGGAAAGGAAAGACATGTGCCCCCCCCCCCCCCCCCCCCCCCCCCCGTGTCTTTTTTCGTCTTCCTCCTATCCAGCCACTTTACTCAGTGAGAAATGAATGCCACGTCTTCTGGTGCGGGGCAGAGGGAGAGGTAATAGGGGAAAGATGGAAGGTTATGTGGAGCGTACGGACAGGACGGCGCAGGATTTGAAAGAGTCAGTGTTTTATAGTAAGCAGACGCTGTCAACATGGGCTGCCTGAACGTTCAGGCCCATGGAAACACACACGTCTCACTGTTAAACCTTGCTCCATATTACACGCCTTTTTACAGACTTCAAGGCCAACGTACACACGCCTACGACACACACCCCGTACACCTACACGCACATGCACACACACAAATCACACGCCCTGTCTCACTCTCTCTCTCTCTCTCTTTAAAAAGTAAAGCGAGCCTCCTCATCAGCGGATGACACCTCTTTGTGATGTTCTACACTGATCAGTCTTGTCTAAGTTTAAGAGAAAAAAAAAGATCAAACTACCACCTTCCTCCTGAGAAGCTGATGAGTGAATGACACTTAAAGTAACATTATCGCCCCAAGACAAACCGGAAACAGAAAATTATAACCAGTCTCGTCCTTTTCAAAGGAAAAAGAAAAAAAAAGAAAAGAGAAAGAGAGATGACTTTAAACCTGTTTTTGATGATTCTTAACATTGGGTTAAATTGATTTATTTGAAGCTGTTTGAAAGTGAAATTTTTTTTACAAGACTGCTTTGAAGCAGGCTTTTTTTTTGTTAGACAAGAAAGAAAGAAAAAGAAAAAAAAGATTTGTTTTTAAAGGATGTTACTGCGGGCTGACCCAAACATTTACAGATTAAAAAAGTAATAGATTAGCGTTATCAGACTCCAGGCCGGAAAGGAAGGAACAGGAGGAAAAAAAAAAAAAAAAGCTGGAAGCAATTCATGTGTCTGATTAAAAGCTTACCTTTACGCACAGCCTCTAAATGCAACCTCAACCCCTTTACATACAGATTCAAACAAACATACTGTCAGAACTCTGTGTGTGTGTGTGTGTGTGTGTTTCTCAGTCAAAAACACTGAGGAAGGGGGGAAGGAGAGGAGAATTTTATTTGCACTTTAGATCAGCACTGACGCTAATGTGTGATGAAGAATGATGATGATGATGATGATTGTTGTTATCATTATTATTACTGTTGTTGTTGCTGTTATTTTTATTGCTGCTTTGTTTATTATTATTATTATTATTATTATTATTGTTGTTATTACTGTTGCTGACATGAGGAGGCATCTTCTCCAGAGACAGGGAGGGACAGACTAAGCTGAGGTTTGGATAAATATGATCTAACATTGGAGTCATAAGGCTCAGGCATTATGACTCGCGTAACACGTGACACACACAGAGAGTGCCGATATTGCTCCAGTGTGGACGACATTAAGTATACATCCAGTCATACTGGGAGAACACGCACGCTTCTGCAGCCTTCACACCATTCAAACATGATTAAAGTCAGGTCCAGAGCGACGCTTCAACGCTCCGACTCATCAAAAGACACTCTTACCTGTTCGTAAAATTTGTTGTGGGCGACGTAATACTGGGCGTCGAACGATTCCTCCGTGACCAGCACGTGTTGTCTTTCGCCAACCTGTTAACAAAAAAGTAGAAAAAAAAAGAGAGAGAGTGTGAGGGATGGGCTGATGAAGACAGGAACAGAGACAGGCAGAAGATAGACAGATCATCCGTCTTTTCACAACACTCAGCACAGGTGCAGAGTCACTGTTGGTGTACAGTACCAGTGTTCAGTAACTATCAGTGTACAGTAGTGGAGTACAGTAACTGTTAGCAGCCATTGGAGTTCTGCACTCTGACTTCACAGTACAACATTGAAAACTTCAGTAGAACCTCAGGGAATCATTGGCCCCTCTCACACATAAAACCCAGAACACGGTCAGATGCCCCATTTCACACTTACACCCCATTTCCAGAAAACTGCTGAGACAAGCGTGTTCATGCATGACATAAAAATCCCGGAACGGCAGTGAGGAAGTCGCAGGGCAAATCCATAATCAAAAATGTCATCCTCTTATCTGACAAGGCTTCTTCACACTTGAGTCTATCCAGAATTTTTCCAACAACAACAACAACAACAACAACAACAAAAAACGTTTTATTAGCTTTTTTTTAAAGAAAAAAAAAGTGCCATTTAAACGAACACACAGCATGCTTAAATTGGACTTTTTCTCTCTTAATAATTTGTCATTAACAATTTTAAGCATGCTCTCAGAGACAGAGAGAGAGAGAGAGAGAGAGGTACAAACATCATTAATACGTGCTAATTGGAGGAAACGGTGAGAAAGGAGGCAGGAATGGACAAGCGTGTAAGGACAGACTCGGGGAAAGAAATCTCGGCCGAAGTCGGAAATAGGTTCATCTCACTGTCCTTTCCTTTAACATCGTCTGTTACTGTGTATGTCATTCGACAAAATGCCCAGGCTCCTCACTGATGTGCCAATGAACAGATATACAATGCAGCTAGTGAAAGTGTGTGTGTGTGTGTGTGTGTGTGTGGGGGGGGGGGGGGGGTTGCTGCTGACATAGTGGAATTCTGTGGTGTTTATGGGACTTGTAGTGTAGTACTGGTATTGCTAGTACATGGCAGTAGAAGTGGTATTTCAAATGGAAAAAAAAAAGCATGCCACAAAACTAACGTTCCTCTTCAAATTATAATGTAATTCAAATCGAAAGCATGCCCCCCCCCCCTCTCTCTCTCAGAAAAAAATAAACTAAAAGATTTTATTCTAGCACGTTCAGTTTTCTTGCTCTCTCACTCACAGACTCTCTCTCAGACACACAACGGTATAGATTGTTTAGGGTATTCACACGTGTGTTTTATCTCTGAAGTGGTCTATGGGGTGGCCTTCAGAACGAAAAGCATTGAAAACACAAAACCTTCTCTCAGATGGATGAAAGGAGAAAAGTTTTTTCAGCAAATTCAAATTTCCAACCCTTTATTTGGAGAGCAACTTAGCATACCCTAGTATTTCTGTACCACAATTTGTTTGAAACTGTCAGAGTGAAAGACATCTAACTTTTTTGTGAGTCTTTCATGTGTTATGTGAAGAACTTGGAGAGAGAGAGAGAGAGAGAGAGAGGGAGAGTACTCAAATCATAGCTCTACTTAATCCAAGGCCCATTTACATGACATGTCTAACACTGACTGAGTATAGCAAAACACACACACAAACACACGGACATGCACAAGCACACGCACACAGATACACACACAAATCTTTCCTTTTCCTTTGGTTTCTGTCCACTTAAGCGAGGCTCTTGAAAATGTTTTCAACTGTTTGCACTCCTACAGTTACTCTCCCTTGCAATTACATCTGGCTAAAAATGTACTGAATTATGCTATTAAAAAAAAAAAAAAAAAAAAACTGCTTCAAAACTCCGAGGCAATTACGTTAATGCACTGCAAATATACTTCAAGGCGCATGACCACTTCAATTTAAAATGGGGCAAAAATATCATTGAAAAGATACTTCTCTAAATTATGGAAACTAAAAGTACCAGGTAATTGGAGACCATTTTATGACTGCGAAATGATAATTCAATGAGGATTATTATTATTAAGAAACGCAAAATAAAAGGTTGATCGTACATCATTATATTAACAAAATAAACCATTATTCATAAAAAAAAAAGACGCAATTGTGAAATACGTCATCAGGAATAATTGATTTCATGGAAAAGCGCTCATTGGCGCCAAGTAGACAGACCAGCAGGAAAAAAAAAAAACACACCCCGAGGCAAGAAATAAGACAAGAAATATCACTCCGATTCAATTTGTCACGTCTAAGTATAATTAAAAAAACAACAAACAAACAACAATCAAACGGTTTGAATGCTAAAAGCTTCAAAAAAAAAAAAAAAAAAAAAAAAGGAAGAAAAGAAAAGTCCATTACACTGAATGAATTCGACGATTGCTAGCGCATTAGCTATAAACCTTACACGTCAATTCACTTTACACTGGGTTCACTCATGCACAGATGACCTCGAAAAAGGGCCCGCAAAGCACATCAAACACAAAGTTCTGGACACCACGGCGTCCAACGGTTAATGCAATATCCAGAGTAACCGTGTTTATTTGGTGGTGCAAACTTTTCAAAATATGGAATCGGTTAGAGCTAAGCTCTTGAGGATTATCAAATGGAAAGAAAAAAAAAAAAAAAAAAAGAAAAGATACAAATTTGGCCTTTCTTTTTCAGCTGTTGCTACACCTTTGCCAAAAAGTTCGTTTCCACCGCAGCTGAGCCTGCTGTCAAGATATTAAAAAAATAAAAAAATAAAAAAATAAATAAATAAAAGGCTGATCGATGTGACTTCAAAAAATAAATAACCATACTTCTAATAATAAAAAACTACTCAAATGGTTGGCTGACTGCAGTGGAAAGATAACGGTAAGTGCTGAACGCATACACCACAGAGATCACAAGTAATTACAGATTCTTAATGCTAAACCTTTTGATGAATTTTAACCCGGCCTCACACGGTTCTAAACTGCTGTCTTCGCCCTGGTTTTAAGCTTCTATGCTTGTGTGCATGCAAACTGATGAAAGCTTTCCTAATGATTTTCATACATTCTAAACAGCTCTCCTCTGCAGAAGAAAGAATGGAAAAATAAAGCCTTTCAGAAAGAAAAGAACGTATTATGCAGAGAAAAAGAAGACACGCTAAGAGAATGTGAGTGAATTATCGTAAACTTTTAGCATGCAGTTGCTTGTGTGTTTCTTTTGATTTTGATTGACAGAAATGAGGGGAAAAAAAAAAAAAAAATCCACCCAATGAAAACGCCAAGGCAAACAGCCGGAGGAAGAGGACATCCGAAAGATAGCAGGTCCTCTGGGTTTGCCCTGAGGCGACAAGACACATGCCTTGTTAATTTTCAAAGCAGGCAGACAGGTGTTCCGTACCATCAAAATTCCGATTCCTTTACAGACACGGAATATCGTTGGAAGGCACCAACGCAGAAAAAAAAGAGCACGGTCCTAGTGCAAAAAACAAACAAACAAACAAACAAACAAAAAAGAATGTGCCTACCATACTGTTCTAAGCATAAGTTCTATATGTTTGGAACTTGCTTCTTTTTCGAGATGCTGAGCCTTACACGACCCATTCTTAAATTAGTCAGCATCCCTGCATGCATGTGCACTTTGACAAACAAACACATCCCGACAAGAAACAGAAATCGCAAACTAACTAACTAACTAAATCAAAATGAAGTGCACCAACCCATCAGCCGCTGAACTGTCCACAGAAGTTGTGTAAGGGGCTGATGAGAGGAAAAGTGGGGGTTGGGGGAAGGTGGTGGTGTTGTTGGGGCTGGGGGTGGGGGGGTGGGGGGTCTTTAAGCTCTGGCTTTGATTTCACACCACATGAAGTTTTGAACAGGAGTATATGTCCAAAGCCCCAAAGCTGCCACTAGATCATGCATTCACTAAAGCAGCTGCTGAGATGTGAAAGGCTACGAGAGAAAGAAGAAAGTTGGGGGGTGGCGGGGGGGGGGGGGGGGGGTTGTTGGATCTATCTCCACAGCGTAATGCGGCGGAATGCTGTCAATGTGTTGAAACATACATCTGAGACAACCTGGCTAAACTCAAGGGTGTAGACACTGCTTTACTGGGACGTCGGTCTAAAGAAAGATTCCAAAGTCCATCCTTTTGTCTGCTAGTGTTTACTCCGGCTTTGCTTCCACAACGACCCCCCCATCTTCTCTGCCTTGGCTATAGATCAAACAAAAAATCTTCTCTCTTAATTGACTATAATCCAGGTTGCTGGATCGCAACGTCAACAATCAAATATAGAAAAAGGGATGATGAGGGATTATATGCCGGTGTGATAGCTTCCAGATGCCAGGCAAATCGAATTGTGCGAGAGAGCGCAGAATAGGACCCAGTTGCGAAGAGGGTTATTTGTTGTGAGAGCCTTGTGCTTACAACTGTCGTGCAAAAAAAAAAAAAAAAAAAAAAAAAAAAGCAAATTTAACTCTGGTCTGGCTCTGAGTCAGTGGAGACAATAATAATTAAATTGGTCCAGTACAAACAAGCCACTAATCTGCTGTGCTTTGCAGACGAAAGGAGAGAAGCTAGAAAAATATTCATATCATATGCAGAGAAGGGTTTACATGCGATAAAGAAAAACAAATCCAAGCCTTCTCTCTCTCTCTCTCTCTCTCTCTCCCTTTGCTCTTTTAACTGTGGCACACTCCCCTGTTAAGTGGTCTTATCGACAGCATACAACAATTCCTCTTGGACCTTCTCAAAACACACAGTGATGTCTCATGCGTTCACTCATTCTCAGAAAAGGCTCAGTCTGTCCCTCAAACAGATGACAGACCATACAGCCAAAGTACCACTTCATATTTATTTGATAGTTAATCTGAACAATAAAATAATCACCCCCCCCCCCCCCCCACCCTATGTAGCTCCCCAGAAATAATAAATATGTAGTTTCTCTCTCTCCCTCTCTCTCTCTGTCTGTCGTTCTCAATTAAAGGAACCCTTTCATCTGAGATGTTCTCATGTTTCTCTCAAACTTCTCAAGCTGAACCTTGGCCAACCCGTGGACATCACAAACCCGTGTTTCTTCTCACCCTCCCCGCGTGCAATCCCGCCTGGAATTCCGCCGGAATTCCGCCGTTCTTATGTAGTTGCCTTCAAAACTAGCATGGCGCTTACCCTCTTCTCTCTCTCTTCTCTTTTCATTTTCTTATTTATTTATTTAATTTTTTTTTTTCTGGGTTTGGCCTATCTGGCTGCTGCCCTGCGTTCTGAAAACATCTCCGGAGAGGCCCTGTCTTTCCATTTGACTGTGGTGAGGGGTTTCCAACACAGCGAGGGGGCAGAGCTATTACAGAATAAGATGCGTTATTCACGGCTGTTTACCAGCCAGGCCTGAAGACCAGCCAAGCTTCACACTCACCCCCCCAACTCTCCACGTTACGGGCACAGGCTTAGGATGGGGATTAACGCTGAGAGGAACTGTAAGTGTAAGAGTGTGTGTGCGTGTGTGTGTGTTTATGGGCAATGAGTCAAAAGACTCATGTAAAAAAACATGTAGAAAAATTACAAAGATAAGTTATCTGCTTTATGTTGAAAGCGTCCTTTTAGGAACAGATCATTTAGAATTCCGTGGAATAAAAAAAAGAGAACTTCATCTAATCTTCATTTAATAAGTACCTAAAAAACAAAAACAAAAACAAAAAAACAAAGCCATAAAACAAACAGTCACTCTCTCGCGTCATTATCTGGAACCTGTTTGAGTTGTAAGGAGAATGTGATGTTACTCTGAGTTAACCATCATGTGATAAGACTTTCCCCTCTCCGTTCTCGCAAACCTGTCGTTGCCTAGACAACACTGAAAAGTCTTGATCAGGAATATACATTGTGTCAAGAGGCGAGTTTCCAATTCAGCAGAGAACAACATAAAACATTATAAAGCATTTTTAGCCAGCCAGTACAAGCTACACGTTTTAATGTAAGAAAGCTTGTTGTTGTTCGGCACTTATTCAATGTTTGGTCCCTGTTCCTGAACTGTAAAGTGACTGGACCTGGTAGAAAAGAGAAGCTTTCTGGGGAATTTAAATCACTGGATCTGGTCACAGTTCTCAAATAAGGTTCCTTTACCTTCTGTCCTTTTCTACTAAAACTCTGACAGGACTGCGTGCACAATAGAAAATCCTGACAGAGTCTTCATCAAGCCTGTGATTTGTGTCGTCGGTTAAGCGAGCAACTTCACAGTGAAAGCAAGAGCTGAAGAGAACAGGGATAGTGCCCAGTTAGACACATACTTCAGATATTTCTGATGCGCCCAGGTGTGCAGGTGACACGAGAATTGAACAACACAAACGTCATATATTTACATCTACATTTATTCATTTAGCAAGGTGCTTTCATCCAACGCGGTTTCCGAGACAGGCAGAATACAAACCAGGCATTTAGCCATCAAGGAGCTGTCTGTGGCATAAGTCACGGCCATGTTCATAGATGAAGTCAAAGCCATGTTCACAGATGAAAATTGACAGTGAAGCACATTGGGAGTCAAATGCCGGTCAAACTTCTCCCTCACAGAAGGCCCTACAGACACTCGTTCTCATTCTTCTCCTCTGCCCGGTTTAGCGACACCGCGGCTTGGGCCTGGGCCCATTCTGCTACGCTGGGCGGATTCTTTCATTTTTAAAAGAGTGGTCACGTCTCTGGTCGCGTGACTCACGACATCCGCCCAAAAGGGAGCGGCTGGGTTTTCAGGTACGTCAGCGATGCATGCAGCCAGCTCCCTGTTCAGGCTGTGGAGGTCGCAGCAGTGGGCGGAAAGCGTAGGCCGCAGCAGGCGGACAGACAGACAGACAGACAGACAGGCCTGAGTGTGGGCCCTCTGCCTCTCCGACTCCCTACTGCCCTGGCCCGCAAGGCTCAGGAGGGAGAGAGGGAGTGAAGACAGGAGGGCATGAGGAGAGAGAGAGAGAGAGAGAGAGTATGGAGCAGAGACACAGCCGTGTTCTAATGGTGCCTAATTAACATAACAAAAGAGAGGGAGCGCTCTGGTCTCTGTACCGCTGGCCAACGCATCTTATTAAGGACCACAGCATAGCAGTTACACCCCGCACCCCCCACCCCAAAGGACACGGCATTGGCCGCTCTCTGTGTGTGTGTGTGTGTGTGTGTGTGTGTGTGTGTGTAATGTAAGAAGACTCTATCCATCTCCTCTTTCTCTTTTTCGCTCCCTTGTTCTGCCCCCCCCCCCCCCCCCCCGGTCACTCAGGCTGGTGCAGCCCCCCCCTAAACACCCCTCCTCCCTGCTGGGTGGAACAGCGCACCTGCATCTGATCTTCCACACACACATGCACACACACACACACACACACACACACTTACATAATCAGATTCACACAGTGGGACAGACACAAACACACACACACACACACACACACACACACCACCCCTGACATGTATCCGCAGGCAGTGGAAACAAAATCATTTTAATTATTTACAATTGCTTATCCGCAAGTCAAAATCACCCCCTACGACCAAACCTCCTCGACCAAGCAATGCAAATGATGTGGTGAGGGAATATTACCATTAATGAAGAACGCCAGTGAACAAACAGCTGTGTCCATTCTCAACATGCTAACACAGTCCTTAAGACAGCACACATTCAGACCCCGAGTACCACAGAACCTAAACAAACAAACAAACACGGCCTCAAACAACAAGAGAAAGATCCAAGTCTTTCGTTTCCTAAAAACGTTGCTATGAAGCAGCGGACTAAAACATTCTCTTTTTTTTTCTCTCCCAAACAAGGAGTTTGGTTTTTCCATTTCCATCCAGCTGAGTTTGTTCTCTTACATTATAACGACATGTGATGGTCCGATGCCGCCCGCCGGGTCCTTCTTTACAGTTCAAGCGCTTCATCAATTTCAGTCGGAATGACAGCGGTCACAAAGTAGTGGGCCAGTCAGACTGACAAATCCCGTTTGTCACCGAGAGGCAGAGCACAGAAGCCACTGGCTTTGGCGTGGAAGCCGAAGGCATCGAGCATTGTTACAGCTGTTACAAAGAATTACATCAGAGAAGGAATATGACAGAAAACACAGCAAGCCAAACCGCTGGAACGCATCAGTGAATCGAACAGAGAGTGAGCAAAAAATCAGTCTTAATCAAAAACATTGCACAGCGGAGGTAGGTAAGAAAGAAAGAGAGAAAGAAAGAAAGAGAAACAGAAAGACTGTGAAAAGAACCGGGGCAAACCGAGAGTTGAACTAAAACAACACTGGTGTCTGATCGGTCTGCTTTGTCGGGTTCTGTCATAGCCCTTCAGGCATGCTGTATTTTTGGCAAATTTGTGAGGTTGCTTGTCTCGCTGTGTGTGTGTGTGTGTGTGTACACATGTATGCATGTTTGCTTGTGCGTTTGCTGGCATGTGATGCTGATGACGACCTGGTGAAATTCTGATTGCTTTGTTAATCGAGCGCTCGGCGCTGACCCGTGCTCCACTGAAGGGTATTGTCTCACTGGGCGGTTTCAACACAGTTCACACGTACACGTCATCACAGGATGAACACGTGTAGAAGAGCAGAAATAAAAGTAGACTACAGAAGAAGTGACCTTAGCAAGAGCCAACACCCCAAGTCAAAAACGACAGACAGGTGGTGTATGGGCTACAGCGAAAGCAGAAAAGAATCAGAATGATCATTATACAGTTAAAAAAGAAAAAAAAAAGCAGCTCGCAAAAAAAACCCAACCACCTCCACACGAAACCTGTAAGGCCGTCGGCCGCATGGATTTACTCAGTTTATGGCTGAAGAAGTTCTCTTAAAAAGTACGAGTAGCAGTGAGTGTTTTTTTTTTGGTTAGGGGCCTCTTTAAAAAAAAAATGTTTATTTAAGTAATCATTTAAAAAGGCTTTCAAATATTCATCACCTTAAGGTTCACCGCAGCAAGAGAGCGAGGTATCAGGTATCGTTTTAAATGGCCAGGTAGTATAAAAGAAGAGAGAGAATGCGTGTTTGTGTTTGTGTTTGTGTTTGTGTGTGTCTGCGTCTGTTTACACCTATCAAGGCGTTTTCACCTAAGTCTTTTTGAGCTATTCTGTCTTTCAAGATTACAGCATTCCTGTGGAAAATATTTCACAACTGGTGCCCTTCAGACACAAAGAACCATTCTGCACTGTTCTGCACAACTCTACACTACCTTTGTGCAAGTCATCGCTCTGTTCTGAGAGAGAGAGAGAGAGAGAGAGAGAGAGAGAGGGACAAGGGGCGACAGAAAAGACAAGCGTGCGATACCGTGACTACATCGGTTGTGAAGGCACATTTAAAAAACTCGTCGCTTTCCGAGAATTTCGTCAGGAGCGACCTGAAAATGGTCTTCTCCTGCTGTCAGCAAGCTCTTAGTGGAGGCCCCCGGGGCGAGGCTGTGGAGCAAAGGACGCTGGGTAATCTGTGATTAGCATTTGATGTAATCTGGGCCCTCAGTGGGGCGGGAGGTCTGGCGTCCTGAGACTGCAATGTCAGGTTGGTGGTGGAGTGCTTCCCCAACAGAGAAGAATGTTCCAGAAGAAGCTGCTTTAACACACACCACCCCCCCACCCCCCCCAAATGCCGCCCTACATTACCCTCGTCCCCGGGCTCTGTGCAGATCGAGTCCAAAGGGATCAAGAGAAAGATCCAGAAAAACCGCTGATGATACTGCCCATGTCAACTGCTATTACTGCACAGCCCAAAGCATCAACGTAACATCAGCCACTTTCAGACTCTCTCACTTCTTCGAAAGCTGGTGAAAAAACCCTCTTTTTTTTTTCTTTTTTGGTTTACTAGACGTATAAAGACTTTTCTTTTCCCTCAAAAAAAAAAAAAAAAAGTGTGGCACTTGCATTCTTGAGTCCAAGCAGAGGAAATTTCGAGTCATATGAATTGCGCTGAATAAAAAAGCAAGCTAGAACAGAACAGAACAAAACAATACAAAAGAAAAATGAAGCGGCTTAGTCTCAGAGCGACGTTAACATTGTGATTCATGCGTTGGTCACTGCCATTGCCAGGAATCAAACAGAAGGTGGACAAACAAAAGGGGTGGAGCTGAGTAGTCATGTGACGACGGCTGAATCCCGTAAACAGACCACTGAGGCTCCGTCCCAGACTCAAAACACAAATATTCCCACATCGTGACTCCACGCCGCGGGATCTGCCAATAAATAAATAAATAAATAAATAATAAACCAAAACATTTAAACAACTCCTCAACTGAATTTAACCTCACCATCAACAAATCCGTTGGGGATGAGTAGTTAGAGTAATGACACAGGTAAACAACAATATTCAGCCATGTTCTAAACATGTCAGTATCTTTTTTTTTCTTTTGCCAAAGGCATACTGTCATGTCTACCCCTTCATAAATGTGTACGAGTGACGTGTGTAAATCTGTCCACGTGCCAAACCCGTATTCTGTCTGTCTGGAGACGATGACAACTAATCATGACAGAACAGACTCTGATTACCGATGGGGGCATACGTTTCTGTGTTTGCCGGAAACAGCTTATTATAAGAAGTCGTAGCTGTTTATAAAACGTTTGATCCCGACATGGGAATGAGAGGAAGATGTGGGAACGCGCTGGGACGCTCCAGGTGTCCGGAGCTCTAACCGATGTCTTCCTGCCCGACATGTGTGACACGGCATACGAAAGTTCAGAGTGCGTCTGAGTAACAAGCAGGAAGGCTATCCTCTGTACATTTCCTGTTTCCTACTGGATGATTTAAGGCCTGACTCAACTGTAAATCACTCCTCAAAAAAATAAAAGGCTCATAACTGAAAGAGAGAGAGAGAGAGAGAGAGAGAGGGAGAGACAGGGAGGGGGAGAGACAGGGAGGGGAGAGAGAGAGAGAGAGAGAGACGTACTGATCTTGCCGTCTCTGTTACACACAGTCAGTTCCAGCCAGTGCCGCTTACTCTGAGGGAGAACGTGTGTAGTTTTAAAGACGCACCCCCCCCCCCCCTCTCCATCCATCCACCCACCACGTGCTCGAGAGAACGTCTTACCCCCGAGAGAAGACCTCCCTCTCCTCCCTCTCTTTTCGCTACACTTCCCGTCTCCCCTCCTGTACTTCAACTGGGGAACTTAATGATACTTTAGTGGCGGCTGTGTTGGGCAAACGACTGCACACTCAGCCACGTTCCCGGAGCCCGGCGTGTGAATAAGCCATTCATCTGCCGAGCTGACTGCTTCCCACTACATCAGCCAGTGTAGCAGAACAGGGACAAGACTGACACGGCGCTCAGTCACCGCGGTGACAAATCCACTTTGTCACAGAAAGGGAAAAAAAAAAAAAAAAAGAGTACACACACACACACACACAAACACATACACACACGCACACATACACGCAAACGCAAACACACACAATACACGAGCCATCAAGAACAACACAGACGTGCCAGTTGCCAAATTGTGCAGATCTAGCGTCGAGGGGGCTTATTCTCAGCTGCTTGCCAACGACTGGATGTTTACAAAACAGTGTAAAGTCTCCTCACGCTGCACTTGCTGATGGGGCTGTCCTACAGTTTTATAATCTGAAGAGCGTGGGAGCCTGTGTGGGAGAGTGTGCGTGCGTGTGTGTGTGTGTGTGTGTGTGCGCGTGAGTGTGTGTGTGTGTGTGGTGGGATGCTGGAGGAGAGTAACTGATAACCGGTAACTCTGGGATGAGAACATTCCAGAAGCATCGCGGAGTTCATTGTTGAATTGTGTGGCGTGAAGATGAGATCAGAGTGTTCCATGAGTCACGCAGAGCGTGAGACATTTTGTTTATAAACGAGTGTCAGATGGCAGTGGAGTCTGTTGTGCGATTTGACTGGCTCACCAGTGATACCTCAGTCGTTTCCTGAATACATCTACAAACACAGTCACCGAAGACACGTACAAACACACACACACACACACACACACACACACACACACACACACTCTCTCACACCCAAATTTCCCCTCAGTAACAGTGTTACCACATATAATGATTTCTGTGCAATTATACCCTAATCATTCATGTTTATCAATTTTCCACTTTAATTTTTTTTTCTTCTTTTTGCCTTTCAGGGACAAGGCTTCATGCGATCCTCACTCGCTGAGGTATGAAGACTGAGAGATGAATTCAAAAGCAGTCGTAGAGAAAACTTTTTTTTTTTATCCATTAAGGATCCATTAAGGACCATTAACCGTAACACTTGCATATCAACACAATAACTGTATGGATGAGCATAGAGCGTTCACCTTATCCATTTCATCACTCCTCTCCACTTCACAGCACCTTGTCATTAATAGCTACTGGCACGAATGCTTTACCGCACTTAAAAAACCTCGACGCTAGTACTCCATCTATTCAAAAAAAAAAAATATATATATATATACATATATAAATATTATATGCTGAGGAACTAATGTTTCATTTTGTACTTTATTTTGAGCGGGCCAAATATTTTCTGTAAAAAGTTGCCCAGTCATGGTAATTCTGTGACTGATAACACACGTGCACGCACACACACACACACACACACACACACACACACCCTCTGAGTTCCATTTTGTCAGCGTCCAAACATATAGCGGGGAAGCTCTCACTAAACACACTGATTAGTTGGCAGAGTTGGTATTGGGGGGGGGGGGGTGCCAGCAGCTTGTTGGCATGACAAGCTCGTTATGAGTTTTTTGGGCCTGATGCAGACATGCAAATGGCATCCTAAATGAGGTTTACGCCGTTTGAATATTCATCAGCCTTTCTCCCTCCTTCTTTTTCCCCTGGATTTGTTCAACTGATTTTGCATAATTAATTTCCTCGTCTCCTGTTTAAACAGCGAAATCTCATCTCACCCCCCAATGCTGATGGAAATAAGGCAGGCGATGACGAGCCAGGGCTGCTGGGGGGGGGGGGGGGGGAATGGGCACTAAGACCCTTTATGCACTGGGAAAAAAATTTTTTTGGGGGGGGGGGTTTGTTTGACGGGTTTTGGAAGGCAGATGCCTGGGCTAGAGGTGGCATATGGCTGACTGACAGGAGGATCATCAGAGGCTCAGCAGCAATGGGAGGGAAAAAAAAAACAACCAACCAACCAACCAACCAACCAAACAAACAAACAAAAAAACGGCAGGTTTCATTAAAACTGATGAACGCGCGTGTGTACGGGTGTGTGTGTGTATGTGTGTGTGTGTGTGTGTGTGTACGTGTGGGCCATTGCGTTGGTCATTACAAACCGAAGTGGCAGTGACTGGTACACATAGCTGCAATGGCATCGTTTTCCAAACAGCCGCTGACACAAAGTACGTGCTATTAACAAAACCAGCCATTTGCTTAAATGGATATATGCCATACGATAAGGAGGATGGGAAACTAGCACGAGAACAGATCATTAGGATTCCAACTAAGGGGCCGCCAGGGCTCCCGTATTTTGATGAGATTGGAATACTAGCCATGCATTTCTCTCAGTCTCATTGGGGTTGCTGTTATAGTACCTTTTCAGACTGAGAAGGTGACCACGCAGGACAAAAAGCACAGACTGAGATGAGGCTCAATGTCCCCCTATTTGGTCGGCCGTCACCTCAGAAAACAGACTGAGGTAATATCCTCTGGAATGGCGGAGAAAGATCCAGCCGGCTTGAACACAAAGAATTGAGCGCCTAACCGAGAGACTAGGGTTTAGCCTTTCCATTCTTCCGCAGTTCCTCTCTAACTCGACAACAAATCCACCAAATGGCTCTATCAGGCCCGGTGACCCGACAGTCATTTCACAGAAAACCGTTCCAAGTGTCGCATTCATCAATCCACCCTGCACCATTGGCTGTGATTGCCGTACTGGAAGTCGGCCTGTAATGCATGATATCGGTTTCCCCGCGCCCCTTCAAAACCATCAGAGCCGAGCGAATCACATTTAACACGTCGCCTGCATTTCCAAGATCTCTCCTCTCCCAGAGCAAAGCCTCCTCCACACGATCGACAGAGGCATCATCTTCACATCACAAAAAAAAAAAAAAAAAAAAAGAAAAAGAGAAAAGAGGAGCTAGCGCCAGATCCGACAGTGTTTTTCGTTCGCCGTGAAGAGATGAATCAGAACAACTCTTCTCTACTGTTTCAAACGCTCTGTCCATCCTCTGGCACCGTTCACTCGCATGGGAGTCGTACACACACACACACGCACGCACACTCAAGCGTTTTTTTTTTTCTTTTTTAAACCATAAATGGGTCAAAAAGAACAATCAAAGCAGACAAGAGAGCTCTACCCAAAAAAAAAAAAAAGATTTCCATAGACGAATCTTCAAAAGACTGGGGAACGTGAACCACTGCCAGTTTCCAGCTTTTTTTTTTTTAAAGACCGAAAAGAAAATAAATAAATAAAACAAGGACAGTTTCATGTGTCTGAGAGTTCCAAGGTAAACCAGCAGAATCACCATTACATCTGCTCATTTGGATCATAAGGGACCACACATGAGTGCCCTGGGTTTGGGCTGGAGTACATCAGTCCATCAGCACATGAACAGCGTATGCCAAGTCAGGCAGTGGATTAGTCCGCTTTGGACCCCGAAAAAAGGTTCACAGCGACTTTGCTCAATTACGCACAATTCCTGGAAATGGCTCCCATTGAAGGACAGTTTCGGCACGGAGGGAGACTGGCACGTTGACCAGGGCCTGTTGTTCGGCGTGAGAGCAGTCTGCTTGTCAGACAGGAAGACAGCGAGGAGAGGAAAATGTATGTGGAGCTCTTAAAGGAGGTGAACAGCGCCCAGGCCAGTAAGGAAAAGGATGAAGTGCCAAGATATCACGGCTCAAAGGTGGACTGTGAAGGTTATGACAAACCACATGACAAGTGTTCATCCACTACACCTACGTTATGCCTTGCATTGGGTTTTTTTTTGCCATTTTGTGTGTGGAAAAAAACACTCCTCCCCCAAAAGTCTGTGTACTAAGACACGAGAGATGAGTGTGTTGTTTGGGGTTATGCCCAAAGGCACTGCTGATCTGATTCACTGAGTTGCACACAGACATTGTTAATGGGTGGGGGGGTGGGGGGGGTGGGGTCAGACAATGATTAACAATGTTTTTCATAGTGTTTCTTAACCAGAATGCATTTTATGTGGTCATTACTGTTTAGACAGAGCAATGATTTAGAACATTTGTATAATCCCCTTGCACTTCATCTTGCAAAACACGTATCTCTGAGGAAAAATGGGCGGAGTCAGGTACCGAATTTAGAAAAAAAACAAACAAAAAAAACTCTGTCCTCTTGAAGGGGGGGAATTGGCCGACTCCACATACTGCACAACTGCTTTCAAAAGCAATCCACAACCACGGCAAGCGCTAAAAATACGTCCACTGCCGTTTTCTGGCAGTGAGAGAAACCAATTTTACAGGGCTAAAACTCATTGTGAAACGACTTTGTTTCTGCTGACAAAAATCTCCTTACGAATCAGTATATTTAACAGGCAGCACTTTCACAGAGAGTACGATATCGGCAAACGGTGGAATCAAGGAGGGGGGGGAGAAAAAAAAAAAAAGAAAAAAGCTGAAAGCCAATGATCAAAGTGAACAAAGCATGTGAGACTGTATTACCATTTAGACAATGTTACACATCGTGGGCTAAAAACTAATAACAAGTTCTGGCATGCCTTAGGCTTATTGGGAATTGAATTAGAAAATTGTTGAAGCGCAATAATTCAAAAGACTATGTGTGAAAGAAAGCATAGTAGTCTGAAAATGAAGAGATATACTACCTTAAAGGTAAACTGGTTGTATAACTGGATGATGTCAGAGGCAATAAGATGTTGCCATTGTAAATAAAAAAAAAATTGTGGAAGGAACAAGGGAGAACGATCAACAGACAAGGCCGTGAGTAACGGCAAGAACGCATGCTCGTTTGTAATAAATTGATTTGATTTCAGTGCCATTTCTCCATGTATGAAGGAAAAAAAAAGGAAAAAAGAAAAAGAAAAGAAAATCAGCATTCCCGTCTGGTAGTCACGTAGAGAAGACCGTTATATGAAAACATAAAAAGAGCTTAACATCCCAGCGTCTATGGAGCTGTTAAGGTTTTAAGCAGGTCATTCATGACTGAATGTCGACATTTTCAGCACACAGTTACTCAATATCCATCTGAAAGCGTTCACAGAGGAAAATTAAATGCAACTGGACATGAACAGAGAGAGAGCGAGAGAGAGAGAGGGGTGAAGGAGTTTAAGGGAGTGAGATGTTGGAAGGGTATCCAAAACTCTGACCTGAGGGCCTGTAACAGCTCTGTCTTCTGTGTTTACTGATCCTATCCCTCTAATTCATCTTTACTGATCCTATTCCTCTAATTCATCTTTACTGATCCTATGCCTCTAATTCATCTTTACTGATCCTATGCCTCTAACTCATCTTTACTGATCCTATCCCTCTGACTCATCTTTACTGATCCTATTCCTCTAACTCATCTTTACTGATCCTATTCCTCTAATTCATCTTTACTGATCCTATTCCTCTAACTCATCTTTACTGATCCTATGCCTGTAATTCATCTTTACTGATCCTATTCCTCTAACTCATCTTTACTGATCCTATGCCTCTAATTCATCTTTACTGATCCTATTCCTCTAACTCATCTTTACTGATCCTATGCCTCTAATTCATCTTTACTGATCCTATTCCTCTAACTCATCTTTACTGATCCTATGCCTCTGACTCATCTTTACTGATCCTATCCCTCCGACTCATCTTTACTGATCCTATCCCTCTAATTCATCTTTACTGATCCTATCCCTCTGACTCATCTTTACTGATCCTATCCCTCTAATTCATCTTTACTGATCCTATCCCTCCGACTCATCTTTACTGATCCTATCCCTCTAACTCATCTTTACTGATCCTATCCCTCTGACTCATCTTTACTGATCCTATCCCTCCGACTCATCTTTACTGATCCTATCCCTCTAATTCATCTTTACTGATCCTATCCCTCTGACTCATCTTTACTGATCCTATCCCTCCGACTCATTTTTACTGATCCTATCCCTCTAACTCATCTTTACTGATCCTATTCCTCTAATTCATCTTTACTGATCCTATTCCTCTAACTCATCTTTACTGATCCTATGCCTCTAATTCATCTTTACTGATCCTATCCCTCTGACTCATCTTTACTGATCCTATCTGACTCATCTTTACTGATCCTATCCCTCTAATTCATCTTTACTGATCCTATGCCTCTAATTCATCTTTACTGATCCTATTCCTCTAACTCATCTTTACTGATCCTATCCCTCTAATTCATCTTTACTGATCCTATGCCTCTAACTCATCTTTACTGATCCTATGCCTCTAATTCATCTTTACTGATCCTATTCCTCTAACTCATCTTTACTGATCCTATGCCTCTAATTCATCTTTACTGATCCTATCCCTCTAACTCATCTTTACTGATCCTATCCCTCTAATTCATCTTTACTGATCCTATTCCTCTAACTCATCTTTACTGATCCTATGCCTCTAATTCATCTTTACTGATCCTATCCCTCTAACTCATCTTTACTGATCCCAGTACCTCTGACTCATCTTTACTGATCCTATCCCTCTAACCTAGCCCAAATCAGAGAGAGGGTGGGGGGTGGGAACTGCACAAAAGTTAAGAGAGAGAATGAAAGAAAGTGAAAGAGAACAGGACAGCAAAAAAAAGTGCAAGTGAGAGATGTTAGGGAGACAGAGAGAGAGAGAGAGAGAGAGAGAGAGAGAGAGAGACAGACAGAGAGAGACTCAAGCAGATTCAGAAGAGATTGGTTTGGCACAGTGGAGACCAAGCTGATAAAAGGGATTTAGTGCTTCAGAGCTCACTTAGGGGAATGAAAAGAAAAGCTTCTCTTTCTTTAGGGTAGGGAGGACTCATCATCGTCTCTCTCTCCCTCTCTCTCTCTCTCTCTGTCTGATGTTCCCCTTTCCTAAAAACCAGTTGGGCTCTTGAATTCATACATTACACCATCAGCCGCCCGTGGGGCAACTTTCTCCTGATCTGTGCGAATTAGATGATGCCATTCTGAGAGAGGAATAATCACTCTCCTTCTCTCTCTCTCCCTCTCTCTCTCTCTCTCTCCGTTTCTCCTCTTCCTTGCCTCCTCTGAATGCGCCAGTCGGCTGCTGCTGCGACTGAAGTAAGAAGATTACGGTGGCAACAGCAAGACTGGCGTCTAAACCCGTTAATTCAATCCCTTAATCCTCCAATAATTGGTGAATCTGAAACTGACATTTCGCTGCCCAGCGCGCATTCTATATTAAAAAAAAAAAAAAAACACGCTGCCGGGTCGGAATAATTCGGTTAAACAGCCCCGGTCTTATCGGGGCTCCCGGTGGTACCGCGGACTCGCACGCAAGCCCACGCAAGCTAATAGGCTCATGTGAGCAGTGTCCGCTTGGCAGGCAGTAGCTAGCTAGCTCCTGTTAACAGGGGTTCTAATCCACAGGAAGTGGAGAATTCCTAAAAAAAAAAAAAAAAAAAAAATCAAACCAGGTCTAAAGACCCCCCACCTCCCCAAATGCACATAGGGGTCAAGAACTCTTACTGGTGAGAGCGCACTTTTATTTTTGGTTTAGTTATTGACATGTCAGTGAAAGTTAGCTTCAGGACAGGGCTTTTCAAAGGTACCGATTAGCTGTTTGATCCTTCCTCCCCCTCTGCTCCACCTCCTCCTACTCCTTCTCCTCCTCTTCTGCACGTTCTTAAACTTCAGCTACAAGTTTGTCAGCAGTGCCTCAGGGTTCACCTCCCTTTTGGAGGCAGGGGGTTTATTTAATCAAGGGTCGTGTTTGGACATCTTCCACTCACAAGAACTCTAGTTCCTGGGACCTGCTTTTCAGGCTAAGAATGAACAAACGGCTTTGGCCTTAGAAGGCGTTATGCAAATAATATTCAAATGAGCGCTTTGGCTGACAATAATTAAACAGGTCACGCATATTAGATTTACTTAACAAATTCATGTCTGTTTAGATCATGCTCACTAGAGCATTTACCTGTGTCTCATTCTGCACAAAAAAACAACAGCAACAACAAAAAATGAGTCTCAAATGACCGTGGAAGTAAACATTTAGGAGGAAAAAAAAAAAAAAAAAACCCAAACCCCACTTCTGTGTTTTTATTTCACCTCCTTTTATGTAAAGCCAAACTTACTGGGAAAAGGAGAAAAGAAGGTAACAAACTGGGGAAAACAAGGACATGCATATTGCTCCCCATCAATATTTCATAACTATCAGTCAAAAACATAATCTCCATATGTACCTATACACATACATCCAGTACATGACAACCTACTAGTCTTCTGCATCTGATTCAAATTCACTGAACTTGGACGGACCTTTTTCAATTCTCAATCTGGTCTGCGGAGTATCAAACCCCCGCAACTCCTTCAGTGACCTTCAAAAAAGTTTCTAGAAAGCTGAACTGCCGCCACATGGAACCTTAAGTCTACAGATGAATAACAGAAATCTCGTAACACATGACTTCCCCCAAAGTAACGGACACTGTGAAGAGGAGAAACCTCTGATCACTGAGCGTGAAAAGGAATTCAAACAGCCTTGAAATCTCCTCCATTATTCAACACTGTTACTCACTGTTATTTTCAGATAAATAAAAAAAAAACAACCTACATCAACAATTAACAAAGCAGAAAATTTCACAACTACGCAAATCAACAAAACTTCTGCATAACCAATGTATGTGTTTTGTGTAAATGCTACTGAAATGACGGGAAGCAACGGTTCAGTGTCATCACCATGTTGTGTGGCCCGTGAGAAAATGAAGATGCCATTACATGCTTATTGTAAGACACTGGTCAGCGTGTGATCCTGCTTGTTCCCAGCCAGTGGAGGCTTGTTCGTCAGCACAAAACTCGCAGGCGTCTGCCGAACTCCTCATAAACTCTGTCTGCAGAGCCTGGGGCTTTAGCTGTTTCTTTTTTGAAATATCAGCTAAAGAAAGAGGTTACAGCAGCTGTTGACAACAGATCAAACCTGGTACCATGAGAAAGAGACCCTACACAGCAGACCAAACCAAAACAGTCTGCAACAAGAGAGAGAGAGAGCAAGAGAGAGACACACAAAGAGAGAGAGAGAGAGAGAGGTTCAAAAATTCCATCTATGTCTTGATCTTCATCATAAGTATTCTTTACTTAAGTGTTTTGCTTTGGCAGGAATCTCAGACACGCAAAGAGAGAGGGAGAGAGAGAGCGCAAGACAATCCCTAAGTAACCCCTGATTCTCAGACAGGACTCTGGCGGCGTCGGCGATGTGACTTACTACCCGTTTCTTATGGATATATTTCAGATCTATTTCTTTTCTACGGGGGTAATACTGCTGCTCTCTCTCTCTCTCTCTTGCGGCCAGGGTAAATCAGAGCGCTGGAATCTGAAGCGATGGCGGCAAAACAAGGACTTGGCGGCATGCCACGTCTGGACCGTGTCTCTGCAAGCCCCCTTCTCTAAGGCTGCCGGCTCATTAATCTCCCCCCTTTTCACACTCCTCTCTCTCCCCGATCCCTCAATTCTGCCAAACGGCAACAGTGTTTGTTCTCCTTCTCTCTTCTTCTCTGCTGTTGCACACCCCCCCCCCCCCCCCCCTTGCCATCCGTCCCTGCCAAGATCAGCACGGATCAGGAGGGGGGGAGATGTTCTTTAAAAGAAACAAGGCTCTCTCTTCATTTTTTAAAGGTTGTCATATTTCTCCATATTCTCACAATCCTTCGACGCTATTCAGTTCTGAGAAAACGAATGAATGCAAGCATCTGTTTTCCTGGCGTTTTGTTTGAGGGGGCTTCGTTAGCAGAATAGCATTGCGGGATCAACATTTTCCCCAGCTTTATTCACAGGCTATGCAAAAAGTTGTCTTTTGTTTTGTTTTCGTTTTTGCTTTGTTTTCTTCTGTTTTGTTATCTCTACACCCCCCCCCCCCCCCCCACCTCGCCCCCTCCCACCCAAATAACTATTTGTTCTTGGTATTTGGATCTTGCTGTACATGGACGTCAGTGTGGCCCGGAATTCTTCCCTGACGAATTTCAACGGCATAATGAGCTTGACACTGTAAAGATGAAGCATTAGGGTTACTGCTTCAAGTTCAGTGACAGACGACAGTCTGATTTTTGCTTTCTTTCGCTGTGTAAATCTGTCGACCGTGACGGGCCAGTCTGTTTCCTAAGGAACCCATTAAGGCAGGGAACCCGCCCCTTCTTGCACAGGTATGCTGAAACAAAAACGCAAAGTAAACGATTTTCTAACATGACGGACGCGTAAGGCTAATTAAATGACAAAATCCCTGATGATTAATAGACCGGACTATGCTCATGCGAATGAAAAGTCTACGCGGAGCTGTGATAGGACCCTATTACTTTAATGCACCGGAACTTCTTAAATCCGAAACTCCTACCACAAGATAACAGGAGACATATGAACCTTACAACTGCATGTGCAACAAGCAGGTACAACTGTATACAAACAGGTATCCACTTCAGTTAGTCAATGTAAGCCTGAACCTGTTGTGAGTTTTCAAACCAAACCAGGTGTGTGTATGTGCGTGCGTGCGTGTGTGTGTATGTCTGTGTGTGCGTGAGAGGTTCTCCTAATCTAGCTGTGCTTCTTAGCAACGCCCGTGTCCCGGGCCGACAGAGGTGGACGCGGAAGCTTCGTTTCAGGGCTGTTGTTTTCTGCTGGACGGGGTCTATGCCCGCCAGTGGTCATCCTTCATTTATGACATCACATACATGGGAGAAGAGGGCCCCGAGGGCACGCAGTGCTCAGATCAGCTGTTCACAGATCAGTTGTGCTTAACTGCTGAGCTCCAAGCACCGCACAGCAGGTAGGAACCTTAGCAGTAAGGACCTTTTCTTATAGCGTAGGGCCATAAATCACCCACTGATCTCTTGTAGATAGACAGACACACACACACACACACACACACACAGTGTACACGCTCAAATATGCTAGCTGAATCTTCTCACACGTGTTTTTGCATTGTATGTTCAAAAGTCAGGACACAATGTACAAGCCAGGAAAATACGTGGATCACGAAGACGAATTAGTTGTAGATCAGACACAAACAATGACAAGTCATGTGCGTAAGTGGTAGATCAATGATGCAACTTGGGACCAAATACGTAGGCCCCAAAAAAAAAAAAAAAGGAAAAAAAAAAAAGAAACACTGAAATTTTAAACTGAAAGGGAACAAAAGAGGATGTGTTCACATACTTTTCAGCTGTTGCTAGAAATCTTTCTACAACTACGTTCTGAGCCTAAGTAAACAAACCTCACTTACACTTTCTCAAGCTGGAGACATCTTATGAAAACACAGCCCAGTGATGAACGATAAGACAATCTACTCGAAGAACACTTAAGAAGAAGAAGAAGAAGAAAAAGAAAAAGAGGGGAAGAAAAGTAAAAGAAAAGAAAAAAATAAATAAAAGACTGCGTTGGACGCGATCTAGATGCGTGAGCTAGCTGAGGCAACAGATGGGACAGTAGTTTGGATTCTTCTGTCTAGACATCTTTTCATCTCGCCATGGAGGATTTAATGCTCCTTCAGGCAGGGAGGTGATGCTAGTTCTCGGGATCTCTCCAAAGAGCCTTTATAGGAGGAGGGAGCTGGAGATGAAAGCCCTGGGTTTCCCCGACTCAACACAGCACCAGGGGCATTCCCCGTTTGGGTCCAGAACTCCTCTTGGACCAAGCTGAGGATGTCTACTGGCGCTCGAACCCTTGTTTTAGCAGCTTTTAAGTATATATGTGGCCAAAGGCTCCAGACTTCTGAGAGCTGCGGCACCACTGAGCATTAAGTACCTTTTTTCTTTTTCTTTTTTTCTTTCCTTTTTCTTTCTTTCTTTTTTTTTTTTTTTTTTGGAGCTGACCTGAAAGTTCAGAAAAGTTCTCTTCCAGTGCTCTGGGTGGTGGGAGGTTGGGGGGGGGGGGGGGGGGGGGGGGGGGGGGGGGGGGGGGGGGGGGGGGGGGGGTTGAGGGAGGGGGCACAGCTCTTTTTCCAAAGCCCCTCAAAGCAGATTTGTGAAGAGCTTTAATTGTGTTTGGCTAAAACAGAACCTTGAATGCTGAGTTTAGGAGTGTAGTATCCGTGGAGGACAGGAATCTTTCAGAGGATATCTGACTGTTGAGAAGGAATCACAAAGAGGCATGTTTGAGAGATGATGACTGACTGATAGCAGTGGGTGTTACCTGGAGACAGTATTCCACGACAGCCCTTTATAAAACACAACATATGAAATACAGCAAAACTATATACTAATAACCTCCTAATAACTATGACTCAATCTATAATCAGCTTCTAGAAATCAACCCAGCAAACTAGAGAAATGATTTGTCCCGGGCGAACACAAAAAGAAAGATGAATGGCAATTTTCGAAAAGGGGAAGATCGGATTTATATTGTGTGAAACCGCAACATTCAAATTGACCGAAACCGAGAGGAGTGGTGTATGTGATTGCCAACTGTTCTGTTCTTGCTACTATCACACTAAAACATGGAACGTCCTTGAAAGAGTCAATTACACCGGGCCTGGCGGATTCACATCTCAATGAAGTAATCTCAATAAGAAGGCTTTCGGCAAACACCACCAATTTGTGGGGGGGGGGGGGGGCTTGTCTGTGACCACCAGGCCAGCCAGTGTTATTGCTTTGAATTAATTCAATAATTTTGAAATGTCCCCTCACAATGAAAATGGCATCATCTTTTCCAATTTAACTTGCTCCCTGGTGAGACCTAATGCAGTTTGAGTCCCCTGGTGGACCTGTTTTATGAAGGCCATTACATAGAGCAGAGCTGTGTTCAAATGATCCCCTAATGCCTTAACTTTATCCCCACATCTCATTTAGATGGAGAGAGAGGGGGGGGGAGGGAGAGAGAGAGAGAGAGAGAGAGATCTTTCCAAGACTTTAACTGAACAGTAACTAGTGACCATAATTGTGTGTGTGCGTGTAAAAAAGAATGGAAAAATTTAAAATTTGATTTGTGACGAGTTAAGAGTGAGTGAGTGTGTGTGTGTGTGTGTGTGTGTGTGTGTGTGTGTTTGTGTATGTCAGCCATGTTGGCTTGCAATCCTGCTGAATAAACAGACAGACCCGTACGGTTTGGGATTAAACAGGTCGATTTTTATGAGCGCCTCACGGCATGTGCAGAGGGACAGAAGAGAAGAGAAGAGAAGAGAAGAGAAGAGAAGAAGAGGGAGAAAGCAGATTGTTATCTGTTTAACGGTCTGTCTCACTCCATTCACACTATTCACCCTTCTAACTGCTGATGATGAAATCAAACGTGTGATGGATCACAGCCTTTTAAAGCCTCTTTATCACACACACACACACAAACACACACACACACACACACACATACATTACACACGTGCACACACACACACATGCAAACACGCATACACACAAAAAGCACCCACATAAACTGTACCGAGGAACAACATTCACAGTCAAAGGTGATCAAAGCGGAAAATACTCGGACCCAAAGTGTCTCCTGGCGATTTTTCAAGCTAATTAATCCTGACCTTGTGACAGAAGTCAGGAAACAAATAAACTGAACAGTGCAGCCTTCAGAAAGCCAAGATTACAAAACTACAAAAACGCTTGAGCAAAGACAGTATCATCTTTTTTTTTTTCTTTTCTGGTTTTTTTTTTTTTTTTTTTTGCCAAAGTAGTTTTGTTCAGAAAAGTGATAAACGTTGATCAGAAATGTGTTCCAACGCTCCTTCTGTCCCCTTTATATAGCCCTCATCCCATCATCTGTGGTTCAGTTCACCCTGTTAGGTGCCAAAAACATGACGAGACAGTGAGAATTTTTTTTTTTTTTAATCTGTCTGATACAATGAATGGTAACAAGTCGAGTGTGTATGCTGTGCATATATTCATGCTTTCTGAACTACATAAGCCCACCACATTGTAGGGCCTTTCATCTCAGTTAAATAGCAAACAAGCCAAGCAGTGTCTGGAAATCTGAAAGCAAAGTTCTGGTTCTATATACATGGAATGGACCATTGCATCAATATGGTAGGCAAACCCCGCCCCCCCCCCCCCCCAAAAAAAAAACCCTTTTCTGTGAGATCATACACACACACAAGACAGGCAGGCAGACAGACAGACAGACATGAACACACACATACAGATACACACATGCAGAGACAGAGACAGACACACACACGCACACAGACAGACACACACACAGACACAACCACAAAACCTCTCTCTCATATGTAATTTTCAGGTTTCTTTTTGCTGTGTGTTAGACACTGATAACAATCTATGACAAATCTTAGTCAAACAAAACAAGGTAGTTGATAACCAATATTAATGTTCACCCAAAATGTGTCTCATATACTTTCAAAAAGAGCCAGGTAAAAAAAGCAAAGAACAAAAAAAACCCCAAAAAGACAAAAAAACAAAACAAAATCAACGAAGATGAAAAGTTAGCCTAGGCAGCTGTTTCAGGAAACACAACGCTATAGCCTGAAACCATTAGATGCCCATTTCCATATAGATTAGCCCCGCGCTAAAACGATCTAATGTAATTCTAACACAAAGTCGATTCTTACAGCTGGGAGCATAGGGGCTAGGTAATTCTGCCTATGACAGCGAGGGGGGGGGGTGGGGGTGGGGGTGTTATAACATCGGCATGTTTGCAAATCACGTCCTTTCTAATAGCGATCAATTAGGTCCAGGAATCTGTGTTAGATGGTTATACAAGCTGCCGCTCCTCAAAAGGCAGTTGCAAATATCAATACTCAATATGTTTTTTTGCAAGTGAGTTCTTTGCCACTTGGACAAAGTCAGCAATACCACCACCCCCCCCCGCCGAAAATCACAAGTCAGTGCCCATCAAACTCTGAGCAGTGGAGACAGGTAGGTACTGAAAATGTTGAAAATTACAGGTTGTTTTGGTGTATACACATACACACACACACACGTTGTTTTTTCGTGGTAGCAGCTGTTTCATAAAGGAACGGTAATGACCAACACTGCACAACTTACTTTGCGATCTATTACTGTGTCCACCTCAAACCAACAAACCAACAAACCAACAAACAAACAAACAAACAAAACGTCAAAATGTAGTCCAGTTGTATATTTCCCATACTGAAACATCGCATCACTGCATTAGCAGGTCTCTTTCAAACTGTCCCTACAAATCTGCACAGACAACGCACCTGCTGCATAACACGAACCTTTCGCTATGAACACAAATCCAATCGCCACATGTGCTTTAACACAAAAGAAAAAAAAGCAGCGACACAGTGTGGTCGACTGTACGTACACAGAAAGCCTCCCTTATTTTTTTATTATTATTATTATTTTTTTTTTTTGGTAATTGCCAGGGAAGCCTTTAAGACCAGCCTCTGATGCTGGCGTGTGAGTAAAAAGCCAGAGGGTCTTGCTGAGCCGTAATGGAGGCTCTCTGTGGATCTGGAGGATGCCAGTTGCATTCAGGTGTCAATCAGAGAGTGCATTAATAGAGCCCAACGCTGCTGGTCAATTGTTAACTGGCTCGGGCTCCACGTTGCGTCTCTCTCTCTCTCTCTTCACCTTACTCTTGCAAAAAGAAAAAAAAATCATCAAGCAATTACTGCTGCCAGCAGTGAAATAAAAAAAAAAAAATAAGAAAGAAAAAGAAAAAGAGGATGAGAAAGGGAAAGAAGGTGGAGGTGGAGGAGGAAGAGAAAAAGAAAAGAGGAGAGATTGCTTCCTATGGCTTATGTAGGAGCCATGGAAAAAAAAAAAAAAAAAAAAAGACAAGCATTTGTTTTCTCAAAGGCCGAGTGGCTGCAGGAGAAAGCAGCCCTATATATCAGGAGCGAGAGGAATCTTGTTCAGTCTTTGTGAGAAAGAACGGCATTGCATTCCCCCTGACCCATACAAATGACGCGTCTGGTTTTGTCATCCAAAAAAAAAAAAAAAGGAAAGAAAAAGAAAAAAAAAAAAAAAAACCCTCCAACAACCAGAGATGGCCGAATGGGCTTTGATGGTTGTCTAAACGGTGGAGAGTGCTTTGTGGAGAAAATGACCATAAGTGCAGTCATAGGTTCTCTGTTAAATGAAGCGCAGTGGAGGTTTTGACCTCAGTGTGTGAGATTTGGTCCTGCTAAGAGCACAGGGCGCCACAAGACAGGCCTGAGGTAGGACTAACACGTTTATCCAATCACCTTCAGGGCCTGAGACGCACACACACACACACACACACACACACACACACACACACACACACACACACACACACAGGGGTGTATCTATAATTGTGCTAGTTTTGTATGTGTATACACACACATATAGACATGCACATACACACATATACAGACACATACACACACACACACACATACAGACATGCACATGCACACACATATAGACATGACATGCATATACAGACACAGACGCATACACAGACAAACACACACAGACAAACACACACACAGACACAGCACATACAAAACTAACACAATTGCCGCTGAAACCCTCAGTGTGTGTGTGTGTGTGTGTGTGTATGTGTATGTGTGTGTGTGTGTGTGTGTGTGTGTGTGTGTGTGAGAGTCTATGGTGACTTCTTCCTGTGTATCGGCCATTGGTGAGCCTGTGCCTGTGGAGGCTGATAACATATCACGCTTTGGTGGGAGACGGATCGATGCAGCGAGGGGTTGTGTGTGTGCGGCCCGCTGGGTCTGGACACGCTGGCCTCCTGCTCCTGACAATGCCGTGACAGCATGCGCTCGGGGCTTTTTCCGGGGGAAAACGCGGAACCCGCACGCGACACGACCGGGCTGGCAATAGGCGACAGACCAGAGAGAGAGAGCGGCACACGAACGGCAGCAATTGGACACAGGCAATTTCACCAGCTGATACGACTTTCTCACAGGCCATCAAACTGTGACTAAATAGAGGTCATTTGGGTTTTTCATTCCTTTTTTTTTGTTGTTGCTGTTGTTGTTGTTGATGTTGTTTTTCCACTTTTACATCCAGAAAAATCCTGGACACTGCTGTGTCATGGCACAGTGCCAAACGGAGGTGCTTTTTTTTTTTTTGGTTAAATATCCAACAGCACAGAGGTGTGAAAGCAAAAGAAGGAAAGGATGGTGTAGAACAGGAGCAGGAAGAGGAAGAGGAAAAAGAAGAAGAAGAAAAAAAAAGAAACTGAACAAACGTTCGTTCAGTCGCGCCTTTAGCATGATTGTGAATTCTGTTACGAAAAGGAGAACAAAAAACAACACAAAAGTAAACAACAGCGTGCATCTTCTGTCCAGGTCATTCCAAGGGGGGAAAAAAACCCAAAACAAAACATAACTGCCAAAACCTATTTACAAGTCATGGCCTGTTAATGGCCTGCAACAAACAAAATGATAACTCCTGTACAAACAAACAAAAAGAAAAAAGAAGAAAACAAAAAAAAGAAAAGGGTTGCGAACATGGTGTCATTGTTTGTGTGGTATTTCTTTCTGCGTAGGGGTGAGCATGCTGTGAAAGTAGGAGGGTCTGAGTGTTTGCTGTAGGTTTCCACTGGGATCAAAAACGCAGACTCCATCACCCACCCACCCACCCACCATCCACTATGCAAAACAGCAGAGAACAACCAGGTTGGTTTCAGTTTCCAAACACCGTATCAAGACAAAACAACAGGAGATTTAAAGATTTAAAGGGTTTTGTGTATTTATCGAAAAACATCGCCACCAGGATGTTTTAGCTCTTTTTTTTGCACCGGTAAGTGTTTATGTAGGCCTGGGCGGTGCGGCCAAAAATTGATGACAGGTTACAAATTAAAATTTGGAAAGTCAAAGTGTATGTAATGGTACGTTCGCTCGTTCATTAGTCTTAAGTTAAGAAGTACTTTCATGGACTGTCTGCATTCCTTTTCATTTCCAGAACTCAACATCCTCATTCACTGATTTTCTAAGCCGCTTATCCAAATTAGGGGTCGTGGGGCAGAACTCGACGTCGATTTTTTTATTTTCAGTAGCATCATGTGTTTACTCAGTTAGTAGGGTCGCCAGCTTCTTTAATAAACGTGTTCAGAACAGTTTGTTTAGTTTTTTTTAACATAGGTTCCTTCTTTTATGCAAAAGAATACACGACCGGTAGGAACAGTCCAGTAAAATTCCGTGATGCGGCACACGCATCTGACGAACGCTCTGCTCTACCAGTCGAAGAGTAAAAAAAACGACCCCTCCCTCACCAACACCCTGAGGTTCAAGAAAAAGGCACAAGGACAGTCTCACCGCACTACCCCTGGCCGTTATTTAAGCTAACTGTCCAAATCATTACTCTGCAACAGAATCACGTCGATACGTTTTTAAGACCGAATGGGCCCCAAAAGCAGCGATGATGTCACAGCGAAAGCGCCCGCAGATAGGATCTGAGCTGGCAAGGAGGTATATTTACTGAAGGAGGCAATCGAAGAATCACAGGGCCCGATCCAATCATCTTATCCAATCCACATCGCCATAAAACCGCTCTGGCCTTAAAATAAATACTTCACACGCGGTCATTTGTATAAAATGTGGCACCACTATCTCCTTTTTCCCCCCCTCAATGCTGAATCTGTCAACCAGAAGAAAGAAAGAAAGAAGTCAACCAATTCTTACTTTCTCTCTGTAAATCACCCGGTCAGTGATGCTGGCAGGAGCACTGTTTGTGACTGAACGTTTATTTTTTATTTTTTTCTAATCACGCCGGCTGTAAGCAGGTGATGCGTTTGGCGCGCCATCGAAAAGAAGACCCCGTTGAGTCAGCGAGGTTAGCTGAGTTCTCGCACGTTCGTACGGCCGCGTCAAGAGTGACACTCGATTGTTTCAAAAGGCACTGGAATGTGTCAGAGACACAATACACAGCTTAACATATCACTTCCTGCACACGACCATCCCTTTTCTTATCCAGCTCACCACCTCTTTTCCATAGAAAAAGAGCTCTGGTCTCTAAGGAAAGCAGGGGGCATGTCTATATAGCACAGATGCAAATGCCACAGAGAGACAGAGAGAGAGAGAGAGAGAGAGAGAGAAAGAGAGAGAGCTGACCTAAATAAATATGTTAAATACTTCTGTTTGACCCAGCAGTAGCAGAAGAAGCATTCTTGTGCATCATCTGCATACCGTCCTGGTAGTGTATTGTCCTGTATAGAGCACAGTGTGTCGTAGGGCTGGGAGGAGTCTAAGGACAAGGCAAACTAATTATCAGAAATTTTCAAAATTTATTAGAAATACACAACGATCTGGTGCTAAAAGCCACAGAAACAGGGCATAGAAGGCAGAAGACTTCACTTTAGTGCAGGTAGTGGTGAGCCTGTACACAGCACAGCATATGGTGTTAATTTACGGTGTTAATTCATCCGTATATAACGGTATATAACAGTACATACGGTATATAACATCACTTACAGGTATTTTCATCAGACAGTAAGAATTTCTGTAACATTATAATTGAAATTTCACATGTAAACACGCAATAGCCTGCAGAGAGTGGGACCAAGCATGAGTAG
>NC_044502.1:44236254-44238754 GCF_902362185.1 Chanos chanos
AGCAAGAGAGAGAGAGCGAGAGAGAGAGAGAGAGAGAGAATAGCAGACACAGAGAGAGAGAAAGAGCCTTCTTAGAGTAACAGTGAAAGTGAGAGACAGGGGAGAGAACAGCAGAGTGAGCGAGCGAGTAAGAGAGAGAGAGAGAGAGAGAGAGAGAGAGAGAGAGAGAGAGAGAAAATGCAGCCATCCATCCAGAGAGAGAGTGGAGTGAAAGAAAGGTCACGTGGTCACTCTTAAGTCTGTCTCCTATGGACAGGGCCTTTTGAAAAGCTTTACCCCGGCCACAAAGGCTCCAGTGGAGCAGCACTCAGGGAACAGGGTCCCACTGAGGCTCATAATCACTGGGCTTAGGCCAAGGCGCTGAGCCCTGGAAGGTCCTCCCTCTGTTCCCGGAGCTCAGCAGCACATAAGCACTCTGCCTTTAGACCTTTCCGGAGCCTTCCTCCTCCTTCTATAAAGCAGCCTAATGAATTCACACTCGTTTGGAAAAGCAGAGTGCTTACAAAAAAAAGGAAAGAAAAAAAAAAAAACTGGGGGTGTATTTAGAAAACAGCTGAAAAAAAAACCAACACCACCTTTTAAGTCAGTAGAGCAAAAATGATACAAAAATAATACCAAACTGAGGTAGGTACATTATGCAGGAGATAAAAACACATGCTTTCGGCGACGGTATAATTATAGTATTTTTCATGCATCATTTTTCATTTTTCACCTGCATTTTTCATGGCTTTGGAGCTAAACCAGAGAATGAAGGTTTTTTTTGTTGTTGTTGTTTGTTTATTTGTTGTTTGCGTCTGTTTTTTTTTCCCCAGTAAAACATTACGCTACTTACAAAGTGCCTTACTGAAACTATAAAGGCAAAATCAATCTGACTGTAAAAATACACAAGCAGCTATTAATGAGACATTCTCCAAATAAACATCAAAACCAGAGCGCGTGTCCTGTTTAATCAGCGCGGTAACGTTCGTACGAGAACTCAGCGTAAAGCATCGCAATCGTGACTCCTATAACAACCCGTTAACGATTTATAAATCCGCCAGACTCCATCCTTGACAGATAAATTTGTGAATTCTCTATTGCTTTTTTCTTCTTTCCTTCAATCTTTCTTTCATGATTAACAATCAAAAGCAGATGATGGAAATGCTTCATGTTGTGGTCACTAAGGGTCCAGAGGCCCGGGAAAAATCAGCAGGTGTCCAGACCCCTGCCTGGGCAGGAGAGCAGCCAATCAGCAGCCTGCGTCTAATCAAGGAAACGTCGGAAAATAGCGCACAAGCCAGTCTCTTTAATCTTCCACCAAAAAATCTGGCATGGCTAAAAAAGACAGTCCCTCCTTTAAAGAAAAAAAAAAAAAATTAAAATAGAGAAGGGAACCTCTGAATTTGAACTGAAGGTTCAGAACTGATTTGCGGATAGAAAAGTTCGGTCGCAAACAAGCGAAATGACGAAATGATTGCGCAATCCACCCCTCATCTGCATGGAGCTTGTGCATCTATTTGTTTACGTGCAACATTTAACGGACCCAAGCGACCAATTTACGACGGGTTCACTCCAGTGCTCTGTCTTTCAACCATTTCCATACGCTTTTCCAAGTTTCGCGCTGACAGTTTCACTGGGGATTTTTGGAGTTTAACGAGAGAATCCTGTATGACAGCGCACTGTCCGGTGAAGGGTAAACATACACACTTGAGCGTAAAATATCTGTGTATGTATAAGTATTGCTGGACTTCTCCTCTTCCTGCCTGACCGTCCGACGCCTGAGCCAACCAATCGGACGACACGCGTCACCTTGTCAGGGAACAGGCCATCCCTTAACCACTCCACACTGTTTTTGTGAATGGTGTTAAAGTATGTATTAGCTCTCACATAAGGCTGATGAGTGCCTTTATAATAGGTTTTCAGTATTACTCTTGACAATAAGGTTGTACTGCACATTAGGTGGGGGGGGGGGGGGGTGATCTCATGGAAGACAGATGAGTCAGAGAAGTGGTCTGTGTCTCCCCGCCTCTCTTACCTGAACATGTGTTCTCTCTGTAAGATGGCACTGCATGTTAGGTGTCAGAGGGAAAGAGGGTGAGAGAGTGAGACGTTGGGGGGGGGGGGGGGGGGTGACATGGGTAAGGCCCTGCAGCTGGGGCCTAAAGTGACACCAGCTGACAAGAGGAGGCGTAGGAACGGACGGGGAAAAGGTCTCATCCCTCCATCTTTCTCTCTCCTATGCTCTCCTTACGCCCTGGCTCTACTCCAGCTCTTTTTTGTGGTCACTTCAGAAGTACAAAGGCAAGCACATCCTGCCCACAGCTTCCTCACTCTGAAACCCCAGTAAGGCCCACTGGTTTCCTCACTCTAAAACCCCAGTAAGGCCCACTGGTTTCCTCACTCTAAAACCCCAGTAAGGCCCACTGGTTTCCTCACTCTGAAACCCCAGTAAGGCCCACTGGTTTCCTCACTCTAAAACCCGAGTAAGGCCCACTGGTTTCCTCACTCTGAAACCCCAGTA
>NC_044502.1:44246254-44273754 GCF_902362185.1 Chanos chanos
CTGAATATGTGAATATATCTTCAATTAGACAGGACTGGACTGAGATTTCGTGCTTCATTCGTCTGAGGAGGTATAGCACACGAGCAATGTCGTTGATTTTTTATCGGCGACGGGGTGATCACAGTTCTAGGGCGTACGCTGACCCTGTTCAAAAAGTCTGAAATCCTGATTTTTACTAAATGGTTTATAACAGGGACAGCATCGACTAACAAACACACGAGTCTGTCATTCTGTCTATGTGTCAAATCAGCAGCCTGAGAACGCGTGGTTCCACCACAGTAAACTACCATTACCATGCACAGCATCACTGAAAGGGAGAAGCGTAGTCCAATTAGGAGAAAGCTGAGTTTCCGTCACCCTCATAAACTTCGCAGTCACATTAGATCATCGTGGATCCTCCCAAGTGAGAGGTTCCTGTGCGGTTAGCTGGAAATATTACAATGCGGACACTCGGAAAGACGCGGGTCTTCGGGAATCGCCGGAATGACATTTCCAGAAACATTAACCATCCGCCGTTACAAACAGTGTTATCTTCCTTCCTTCCAATGTTTGGCTTTTATGGACTCTTTCTTCTCAGAGTGTCTCTTTTTATTCTTTCTCTTGGCCGTAATACATCTCTAAAGAGCTTCTTCCCGTGTCTTTATAGGCTATTCAATTCGCTTTGATTACACTGCAAGGCGGTAATTAGTTGGGAGAGGAATGGGTGTGGTGAGATCGGTGAAGGAGCCATGAAGCTTCCAGGATGGCTAACCGGGGTGACGTTCTCTTTTTTTTTTTTTATGGGGGGGGGGGGGGGGGGGGGTGAGATAGAGTCACAAGAGCTTGGCTCTGCTGAAATTTTAATGATGTCATTAAAATAAGGGAGCGACAGGGATTACATTGCTGCCTGTTCTACAGATCTGGAGATCATTGCTTCTTTACACTGTGTTTTTATTTTTTTCTCCTTCCTTCAACGATAACAGTTACTGCACACGTGAGCCTTCCCCTCTTTTTTTTTTTCTTCTTTTTTTTTTTTTTCTCTCTCCATTCCACAGATTACAATGTCAAGAGTGACGTGAAGAATGCTATGGGGCAAAGCCATTATCAACAACAGCCTTTCTAAAGCTCTCTGGGTCGCCAGAAGAAAGTGCAGGACTTCTGACACTTGTTTACTTTTTCAGCGGCTTGAAAGGGGCTCCGATAATATATCTCGCTACAGTCCCGTCCATCACCAATGGCAAGGAACGCGGCATTAAAGCGTATTAAATGAGTGCACGCAGTTCGACAAATGGTTAAAAAAAAAAAAAAAAGAAAGACTGAAAAATAAAAAAAGACGGGGTCATCTTACCTTGTGGTCGTAAGGGTTGTAGGAGTGAAACAGGGCAGACAGTTCTTTGGTTCTTCGTTTTTTCTATAGAAAAGACAGAAAGAGAAAAAAAAAAAGAACATAGTATTAATAATGAGACATGATCAGCATTAACGGGGAACACTATTTTTAGAAATAAGGCGGAATTTGACTGACGTGAAGATAAAGGCTAACACACACTTGAGGGGTTATACAGATGTGGATGTTTGCCCACAAGACAGTTGTTTCGGTGGTCTCGTTTATTTTTTTTATTTTCTTTTTTTCTCCCGAGATCCCTGCTAAGAGCTCATATGTTCTTAATTTGTAATGAAATGCGAACCCGAAGAGTTGAGTTAATGTATGATGGCACTTAATGCAATCACTTAAAGGAGGCAGAGAAAGTTATAAAGGGTGTTAATTAGAGTACTGATTAAGCCGTGACTGGCTGAAGGGGAAGCAGTGCTTTTCCCTCAGCCAAGCGAAAAAAGAGACAGAGGAGAATTAATCTCTCCTCAAGCAAGAGCGAGGACCACATTGCAAAGAACAGCATCCCTTTTTTTTTTTTTTTTTTTTTCCCCTTTTAAAAAAGAGAAGCTTGATCCACGTCTTATTCTACTCTGTTTGTTTACACATGCAAATATAAAAGCTTCTGTCAGACATGTTTAACGCTGTAGCTATTGCTGTCAGACGACGTCGATTGTAATTCTTTAATGTTATCTCTCTCACTTAAAGAGAACAGATGAACTAAACCGCACTGCGAATGATGCTTACAGGTTAGGCCTAGCATCAAGGCCACAAAAAAAGACTAGCTAACACAGTACAAATGAATCCTTCATTTAATCACTCGAATACAAACAAAAGAGTACAAAATCAGCCACTAAAATTCATAAACTGCATCTTGTTATAGTGTATCTGATTGGCAGATGTATGCGCACACTGAAACTGCAGGGACGCGTTTTTTTTTTTGTTTTTTTTTTTTTTTTAAAAAAAAGCATCCAACAGCACAGAGTTGTAATACCTTACAGATAAGTACTGGTCCATTAAAAATTAACATGCACCACCCTGACCCACTTCCTGTCAGGCTTCGGGGGACGTCCGATTGGCATTCGCATTCACATTCGTATCCGCATTCACATTCAGTGGAGGACATGGAGGATTTGGTGTTGCTGTACCGGAGGCAGATAGAGAACGAACGCCTGGGTCCTTGCTAATGATCTCCCATCCCAGTGCCCCCCCATGTGGCTGTCCCCCCCCCCCTCTCTCTCTCTCTCCCTCTCTCTCTTTCTCTCTCATCATTCAGCGGGCTGCAGACCCACTGCCTTTTCCATCACCTCCTCCTAATCAGTGCTTCAGTCCATGTTTGCCACAGAGGAGCAAGACCTGAACACGCAACCTAGGGTTATGATTCCTGAGTTACGCCAATGAGCTCCCAGCAGGATTCGCTCGATAACACCAGTGTTTCACACAGTAAAGTGGGAGGCAGGCCAAGGAAAGGAGATTGGGATGGGAAGGAGAGATGAGGGGAGGGGAAGAGAAGAGAAGAGAACAGAAGAGAAGAGAAGAAAGAAATAGAGAGAGAAGGGAAGAAAAAAAAAAAAAACCACTACTGGTGAGCCGAGATGTTCACATCCATTCATTCAGTCAATCGCAGAGTGCCTTGTTTCTGCTACATGCCTCCTGGCTGTTTGATTTGTGGTAGAAGAGCAAGCTCTAAAAGGTGGAAAGGAAGGGTGCCAGTCTAAGATAACCAAGCCAGCAGCCAGCAACCCCCCCCCCCCCCCCCCCCCCAAAGAGAATACACTGAGTTCCTCCTCAAATCACATATCTTCATTCATTCGTGGAAGGCTGGTGAGGGGAAAAAATAAATAAATAAATAAATAAAAACACACAGTAGCAGAAATTTGATCAAAAAAGATGAACCCGCTGCTGACCTTGTGAGACTCAATATTTCAGCCTATTAGGGCCAAGGCCTAGAGATTGCTCCAGCCCCAAAGCAACCCCTGGTAAGGGTGAAAAATAATCTTGATAAGCCAAATAACCACATTCCCACCCCCACCCCCCCCTCCGTCTTCCTTTATTTGAAACCAGAAGCTCAGCCTCAAATGGCATCCAAGGGCAAAAGAACAGTGGGCATTAGACAGGTCCGTCAGGGTATACATTAGGCCCCCAAACCTGTCCTAATGACCCTTTCACACGGTGTGATTCGGTTCATCAGGGGAACTTGGTGGGAAATATTTATTTTCATACTCCTGCCCCTGACATTTTCCTATCGCTCCCAATCTGGTGGATGACCTCACTTCAGCACCATTTCTCTGGAAGTTTAAGAGTTTTTTTTTTTTTTCCCCTATCTTTTTTTTTCCGCTTGTGCTGCCTGTGGAGTTGAAGAACTAACTTTGCCAATCTCTCGTCGCTGTAGGGGGAGTGAAATGGCCTCGAATGATAAAAAGGAAGTAAAACAAGAGGCCCTTGAGAGATTCACCTTTGCTGAAACTCTCTGACCTGAAAGAATGTTGGATTACACACCCTTGCAAAAACATGAAAATTCAGTTACAAAAAAAAAAAAGAGACCCTTAAAAAACTATTCAGCTTTCCTTTTAATACTTTTTTTTCCTTCCTTCAATGTCACACTTAATCAAAATATTTTTAAAATTTGTGATTGTTACACTTGTGAAAAATGTCACCATCCGCTTCTGAAGTGCCAACACAATGTGAGCCCCGTCTTTTTTGAGATGATGGACAATCACAATGTTCAATGGTGTCCATCCACTTTTTATGGTGAGTTTATACAGCAAGAAACAATCGTAGAGTTCCAGTCAATGCGACAGACAAAAAGAACGCCCTACGCCCATCAAATGTTGGTGTTCTCTGGCCAGATAAGGGAGAGCAACTTCCCAGGTTCAAAATGAACGGCCTTGAAGGTACAGGGTTTATGCAACGCACGACAAAGAACCTTTGACTGTTGTTACTATGTTTTCTAGTGTATATATTCCACCCAATACGAACACATCTCCTCCTGTGATGCTGTAACATGCCCCTCCCATGATGGACAGATGTCGCTGCTGTTGTTGTAGGCCCAGGCCCATGGGTGCGTATCAGTGATCATTTTGGGGTTCGGCGCTGTATGGCACCAAATGTAGGGGAGAAACTGACGGGACCCTGGAGTCAAGCTGTGACCATCTGAGACACTCAAAGAGGTGTGGTGTCTTCCACTTGGTATGGGTAAAGAAGACAAGCTGGCCCTATAGTGGGTAACAAGTTAGCCACCAAAGGGGTGGGGGGGTGGGTGGGGGGTGGTTGGGCATCTGCAGGGAGAAATATGAGGAACTACTCGAAAGAACAATAAGGAAGGGGCAAACAAGATTTCAAAATAACCTGAGCTCTGGAGAGGTACAAGGTGGAGCAGGTCTTTCCTGTGAAGGCTCTTGTGACAGAATTCATATTCTGGCGTATTCTATTGAGTTTACATACATTCCAATCAAAATTCTTCTGAGGTCCAGATGAATACGTCCTCTGAACAACACAAAGCCAAAGCATATGTTGCCAAAAAAAGAAATATATAACTTCTCAAATGCACGATTCAGACTGAACTGAAATTCCTAATTCTCAATAGAAAGACAATCTGAATAGAAAAAATTTGAAAATCAATTTAAGAGGGGAAAAAAAAATGTTAGAAATGCAAAGGCTGCTTTCTGAAGTCAACATAAATGTGCCAAAGCAAGGTCAAAGTTCAGCTGAGCATTCTGGCAGGTTGCCTTGGTTATCAATAAGTCAGAAAACACAGTTTGCTTAAGGAGACGATATTTTTTTCCATTTTGTTCAAGATCATAAAGTGTTCACAAGGATACACACACGATATATATGTATCACACATTGAATGTAACTGTGAGACATTAGAGTCAGTTGTTTAGAACAACACAGAAGAGAGCTTAAGAGCAGACTTCTGAAAATATTGAAAATGGTTGTTATGTTCCTCTGCCCCTTAAGTTGGCACAGTGACATTGATTGTGTTTTCCCCTGCTGGTGACTGGCCTTATTTGTTTCTCTTCTTTTCTATTCTTCCAGGCAGGTAGGTGTCACCTTTAAGTTACCTGTCTGGCTCACCTGAGCATGGTTTGCTCCTGTCTATAAATACACCCCAAGCCTGGCATGAAGAGGGGGGGCGGTTTAACATTGGAGCAGACTGCGCTGACTTATGTTATGTTTTTTCGTGCTTTTCAGTTTAAGAAAAACCCCCTAGACTTTGAGCTGAACTGCCTGTGTCCCCTTTATGTTGCGGTTGGTGTGCCCCGGCCGTAACAACGGTCAATATATTGATTAAATCTTCTACAGTTAACCCATAACAATGAGTGGTATTACCATGTGAAATGTAACTGTGGGGCAAAGTTAGGAACTAACAGAAAGACAACGGTCTTGTGAGATTCGGAGGCAGATCTAGAGGTCCATTCTGGGGACTGTAGTACTGTTGCTAGCTGGGCTGGTGCGACAGCATCGCTAACCCAACTTCACCCCTCTAGCATTTACATTTTGCCTTACAGAGGCCGCAAATAAATACATACATACATACATAAATAAATAAATAAATAAATAAATAAATAAATAAATGGAGTAGCCTCGGGGTCAGGACTTTCCTCCATCTAAGCCGGAGCCAGACGGAAAGGCTGACTAAAGAGTCAGGCGATGACAAGTTTATGGCTTTACAAGAGACGAGTCTTGTAGTACACTTGGAACAACACGTCTATAGGATGAAATACAGGCACTCAGGCTAAGCCAGGTTTCGATGTCTGGTATTGGGTGGGTGGGGGGCGGTGGGGGCATGCCCGGGGGGGGGGGGGGGGGGATGGGGGGACGACCGTCTGAAGCCGACTAAAGGGAGACCAGGAGACTAGCTACAGTAAGACTTTTAGTCTTTACAGAAGAGTGTGTGCGACACGGGTTTGGTCCTAGACAGGAACTAACTGCGTGATAAAGTGGGCAGAGGAAACAAAGATCTTGTTTATCGTCCTCATTTAATTCGGCTTGGCTGCGGCGAGCCCCTGCCCATCTGTCTCACTTTTAAAAGATGGATTTGTTTTCACACATGCTTGGTAGTCCTCTTGATCCCTCCCTCCCTCCCAATTCACAAATGGTTTGGAAAAACTGGCAGAACAACCACCACCAAAGGAACCCCCTCTCTCTCTCTATCTCTCTCTCTCTCTCTCCCCACTTAACTTAGACTCCGGAACGCCGGCTTAATTTCCCCTGGATAAAGTCTGTCCAGCCTGAGCAGACGACCTGTCACGGTAAACACCTGTCTGGCTGGTAAAAGCAACATTCCGGGCGATCATCCCAATTTATCTACGCTAACCTTTCCTGTCACGTGGGAGTAATTACGCCAGACTCGGTTGGAGTGGGGAGGTGAGATTGGAGGGGGGTTTGGGGAGGGGGGGGGGGGTTGGGGTGGCCTCTAGTTTTTTCAGCCCCGCCTGGTGCTCACCAGATCTCCGCAGCTAGATCGACAGCCGCGGCACAATGCAATCCATTATACGGACTGGGCCATTTATCAAGGTGGAGTAAAAGTGCGGCCCCGGCAACGGGATGACCCTACACGTGCTGAGAAATCAGAGCACTTAGGACCAACCAGCCAACAGATCCTTCCCCCCCCCCCCCCTCCGGCTTTTCCCAAACCGGCTCCACCACGCAGGCCGAGACCCGGCTAAGTCGGGCTAAGTTTAGCAGGTGTGCTAGGACACAGAGGAGGAAGAGGAAGTCCGTGTTCTCTGTACACGGATCCGCCAGCTAAAGCCAACTGAAAAATGCACACCCACACTCCTCTCTAGACGGACAGCCTGCCTCAGATCACAGACTCCCTACCGCTGGAGCGCTGGATAAAATGCAAAGGACTCTTCCTTGTGGGGACTGGTGAAGGTGTGGGGGTCCGAAACGAAGCCCCTGAGAGACGCACATGAAGAGGGAAGGGTGCACATTTTTTTTTTCCATTTTCCACAGAGGGGCAATTAAAAATAAGGGCAGGGTGGAATTACAATAACCACTGAGCCAATGGCAAACTAATAGAGATTAATTTGGAGTTGTCAAACACCAAACAACTCACACTTAGGCATAAGTGTGTTTCTGATCTGTGAGCTTAATGCGGAAATGAGAGAGTCAAACCAGAAATTAATAAAGTGGAGCAAACTGCACTATTGGACTTCTGTGGGTAATTATACCAACCAAAGGACTTAGTAAACCGTAGTAACATCATTAAAAAAAAAAAAAGCTTCCTTACCTTAAAATCAACTTGCAAGTGACATTTTACTTCAATTAAGACCTCGATAATGAGCTCTACTGATGATGTTAAAAAAAAAGAAAGAAAGATCACAGGTATTTTTTTTTTCCCCCACCAGCCCAATGCCAACTCCTGCACCAGCTCCTGCCTCTGGTTCCTGTCAGGGGAGTTTGGCAGTTGTGAGATTGATCCTGAACCCAGAGACAGTGTGCAATCCCCTCAGAGAGAGAGAGAGAGAGAGAGAGAGAGAGAGAGAGAAAGAAAGACTGAAAGAAAGAGAAAGAGAAGAGAGAATGACATATGAAGGTGCTATCTATAAAAGACACATGCAGGTCCTTTGATGATGGGTGAAACTTGGAAGGTGAGAGTAGGAAGGACATGGATCCATGAGAAAAAGTCAAACAAAACTAAAAAAAAAAAAAGAAAAAGTAAGGAGAAAGTGTAACCAAACTTGAGAAAATTCCAAGAGGAAGACCTAAGGGTGTAAGGCTATGGAAGCGAGCAATAAAATAAAACATAGCAAAGGAATGTCCAGTAGCAGTTTTTTTTTTCTCCTTTCTTTCGTTTTCCTCAAAGAACATGGTTTCAAGGGGGATTTCATTGCTAAACAAACTGGTATGTTACATGTGCTTCTTCATTTTTTTATTCTCATATATTTGAAACCAACGAACTAACTAACTAACCAACTAACTAACTAGGGTTATTCTGAATGCGAAAACCTAAAAAATAAATAAATAAACAAAAAATGATGGGGCAGATAGAAACTGATGACACAAATAGGTGGCTAATCCCTAGACACTGAGTTCTAAGCATCCGCTCATCCGCTAATAGTTTTAGCTTCATTAGCCAGCGTAATTGTTTCAGTCGGACTCAGTCTTCAGGAAACTCCATGATACAGTCACATCTGCGGGACATCTGTCAGCAGTTCCATTACATAATGAAGAGTAATGAATGACAAGCAGATTTTTTTTTTCTTTTCCTTTTTCTGTTCGTTTACCTGCTCCAACTGTCTGGTGAAAGTAGAGCAAGATTAATAAAATGTCTATTCCTGTTGGTCTGGAATCATCACTGAGATAGGCCTTGAACTTTGGAGACTTAATTTGTGAGCAGTTCGGTGTTCAATGTAATAGATTATGAAAATAAAACCATCGGCGAGGCATGCTTTTGCGAAATTCAGCTGAATACGAATACATTACGTATTCATACCAGACAGAATGAAATAAAATTGTATGAGTACTTTGACCTAGATATTCTTCAGTGTGTCACCACAAAGTGATGTTTCATTTCCAAGCCAGGAAAAGGGGGTATTCATAAAGATGGTTTTTTTTTTTTTTTTTTAATTATTCCTAAACTTGTCACTTACAGAAATAATTTAAGGAAATAATGTTAAGAGAGAAAAGAGAGAAAAAGAGGGTTGAGAAAGTCTTTCAGTAAGTGAGTAATAGTAACAGTTATGAAAAGACTTTCTGTTTCTAAAGTAGAAATCCTCACCCAGGGCAAAGGGTGTGTAAAAGACATGAATTAATTCTGAGACATGTCCACAGCGGTAGTAATTTTTAAACTCATAAAACAGCACAAAACAGCTCAGAGCTGTATTAAAAAAAACCCTGAAGCACTGCAGGGTCTTTCAGCATGTAGGTAAAGTTTGCCGCAAATTCCTCATTCACGGATACTCTAAAGGGACACTGTATGTCTCAGGGATGGAGTTGTTTCGGGAAACCCAACCTTAATGTATCAACACTGACAGCACTGGGAAAAGTACAGTCATTTTCAAACAGACCTTTAGCTTCATATCCCTAAGAAATAATGCATACACTTTATTTCAATATAGTGGTACCAACATGGTGATTCGGACCTTAACTCAGGTCCGAATCACCAAAAATCAGGTCTGTTCTCTTAAACTATAGCAAAAGATTGCATTTACTTCCTGAAGCAACACACTCATGTGTTAAGGTCGCATACTTCAGCCATCGGCTCTCAAAAGGCCATCAAGTTCCCTTGAGTTAAAAAGGGTTTTTGTAAAAACACACCGTCTGTTCCTACGCTCCAACTGGGCAGATCAGAGGACAGACAGGTGTCTGTCAAAACTTCCATGTCTCCCCGAGTCTTTTGTTCTTAAAACAGAGTGTTGACTTTGTGTCCTATCTGCTGCCTCAAAGCACAACCTGAATCTACAAGATCTCTCTCCTGGGGGCCTCTGCTCTCTGATCAAACGATAATATTCTCTCTCTCTCTCTCTCTCTCTCTCTCTGAACTCTTGCAGATTTGTTGGTTTTCTGTTTGGGATCAATCAGCGAGTCACTGTTAGAACACACACTCTGGACACCAGATGCAACAGTTGAGAACAACTGAGCGAACAGCGCCCGGGGCCGTGGTGTCGGGGGAGGCCCCGACACGCAACTCCGCGGTGGGCCCCTGTGTTTTTGGGTTTTGGATCCCGGGCCTTCATTAGGTTAACGCTGTCCGGCCGTTAACAGCTGAAACCGACTTGCCGGCTGTAAACCCCACCCCCCCACCCCCAACTGAGAAACCCGATCCGTGCCTCTTGTTTACACGCACTCTGCATGCCAAGAGGAAAAAAAACAGATGTGGATGTGGAATGTGATCCACTCGATTCCTGTTTTCAGCTCTGGATGTGCGGAGCGCTGTTTTGTTTTGGTTGACTGAGGTAATTTAATGGATCAGGGTGGAGGGGTGGTGAGGTTTGCAGTGGTTTATTGAGAGTTGGTGGTGGGGGGGGGGGGGTTGCTGGGACAGTGGGACAAGCACTGATTTCCGGAATGAAGTACCCGACTGGATATGGAAACGTTGCTCGAACAAAGATCATTAGGGAATGGTGTCTTATACATTTGTTCCTTGGGGATTTGCTCCTGCTCAGCAGTAGCAGAAAGCATCATTTTAGTTCCCACAAACACAAACACCCATCCACAAAGACACAGCAGCAAACACACACAGGAAAATCACACACACACACACACACACATAGATAGAGAGGTCTTTAAGAGGGATACACACCACTTGGGCCGGGACCTGCTCCATCTTAGCGGCAGGGGTGCCGGGTCGCGGGTAGAACTGGTTGATGAAGAGGCTTGGGAAGCGGTACTGTCTCACTAACTCCATCGTCTCCTGAAAATCCTCGTCCGTCTCCCCGGGGAACCCGCAGATGATGTCTGTGGCAATGGTGATGCCTGGAACCCTACAGAAAAAAAACACACAGAAACCACAGATGCTTAAAACACAGATTCCCTCACGGTGCCCCTCAGTATGGTCAAATTTAGTTACAGTGCTTTGGTAGGTTCTAATTAGGTCAAACATGCACTGAATCCACTAACTGTACCTTTTTTCACCCTGTATGGTTTTCCGTGCTTGTACATGCAAACAACTGTTACTCCTTCCCTACATTTTTGCTTCTCTGTTACCACGCACATGTAATATGAACTTGAACGACTTAAAAAAAAAAGAATCCAACATTACACATTTAACCCATTCAGGCCGGATGGAACATTTGCGTGATCCCTTTAAGATCGGGGCACTACGTTCGCGCTGTTCTCCCTTTAGAGCCGGATGCGATGTGAGCGTGTTTTAGATGATGTCATTGATGCGCTCCTCTCGCTCAGGGAAAAAAAAAACAAAAACAAAGCATTTTGCCTTCCCCACGTGTATTTCAGCAAATCGCGACGCATTTCATCGGTCACGGGTCTTGAAAACGACGACATCACCCAAAAACGCGCTCGCACCGCATCCGGCTCTAAAGGCGGAACCGCGCAAACGTCGTGCCCCGTTGTGAAGGGATCACGCAAACGTTGGACCCGGGCCTTAATGGGTTAAACACGCTGAGGCAATGTAAGCCAGGTACGTAAATGATACCTGGACGTTTGAGTTTCTAAACTGTGTGTGAAGGAAGTGCTGATCATTTTGAGCATTGGAAAAAGAAAATAAGAACAGAAAAAAGAAAAAGAAAAAAAAGAACAGAAAAAAGAAAACCTATCCAACAGGGGAAATAATGCAGGTCTGACATGCGGCAGAGGAATCCTCCTAACGCTGCAGAACCTTATTAGCAACGTCAATGACGATTGATTATTGGTCCCAGTGCTGATTGAATTAGGGTCTCTGCAGAGGAATGGATTCATCGATTTCCTTTTGCGCGCATTCTATTTTTATCGATCCCTCAGACCTACGGGAAACAAAACAACTTCATGGCTCCGCTTGAAACCGCGCAGTCTAATCAACAAGGAGAAGGAAGTCTCATGTTTTGGTTTTTTTTTTCTTCCTCCCTCTCCTTCTTCTTCTTCTTCTGTGTCTTTAGAGCTGTTTTTCTTCCTTTTTTTTTCCCTGGCTATTTCACAGGAGATGGATTGTTCTAATCAGCCCTGTGACATAAATGTGTTGTGTGAGTGAGAGTCCGCACTGGTGTGTTTGCACTGTTTGGATTTTAACATAAGCTCATAATCGCCGCTGACGAAAAAAAACCACAGTCTCTTACGAAGGCAAAGGGCGACTGAGCCGGTTCCCCGTTTACCGACAGAAGCCGCCCAAAAAACACCATGAAAATGTAATACGCGGAAGCGTCTACAGGCAGACGACAAGCTTCGGTTGGGGAAAAAGCGTGTGAAAGACCCACGTCCGTGCACACCTGCAGAATCACGCTAAACCATCTCTTTCCTTCCGGATTATGATTCGCTATCGCACACGCATCGCTTTTTGATGACCGTTTAAGGCGTGTTTTTACGGCACAGGAGAATTTACACGGTACACAAATTACACGGTAAACAAAAAACTCTCCTCGAGAAACTTGATCAAGTTTAATTTACCGGACAACACCACCGAGATACGCTCCCTGACTGTATGAGATCCTTCATTTCTGTTTCCATAACACACCTGATCCTTTCACCTCTGCCTATGCACTCATCTGTTTATTGACAAATGTGGCCTAAATGCCCATGCCTAATCACTTTAGGTTTACCCTCAAGATATCAGCAAGAGACCCTTGACCTCTCCACACGTCTCCCCAGGCCAGCCGCATTAATATTTAGAAGGGCCGGGGGCAGTCGTCACCTTTTGACCTTTTTATCTGGTGGGGGGGAAAAAAAACAGAACCAGTGAAAAAGGCCCAAGCCCAAGCCTGGGGCTGTTCACACTTTGTCTTGTTAACTTATTTATTTGTTTGTTTGGTCTTTTTTTTTTTTCTTTTTTTTGTTTTCTTTCTTAAAGCCTCCCTCCCTCTCTCTCTCTCTCTCTCTCCCCCTTTCTCTCTCTCTCTCTCTCTCTCGGTGTGTGTGTTTGCTGAATTCCAGGCTGTTTTTGCTGGCTGTGTTACTGTATGTTTAGGTCTCGGTAAAGCGGGGTAATTACAGTGGGGCTCCGGAGGATAATGTTTCAGAGTTTGCCGGTGCAGTCGGACGAGTGAGGGAAAGGGCGAGCGAGGGAGGGAGGCATCGCCGGCCACTCTGACACACCCTGGGCTGTTTTCTCGAGGGCCATCTGCCATTACAGGGATGAAAAAATGATGGGGTCGGGCGATAAAAAACACACCTCCGCTTCCATGCGGAGGATTGGGTGTCGATGGAGAGGTTTATTGAAAAAATGAGAAAAAGAAAAAAAAAAAAAAAAAACGAACGACTTCAGAAAATCGTTTCAAGCTGTAGAGATTTAAACAGCCAGTAAATCTTTATCTTGCAAACACTGCGATCCAATAAACTAATAACAGGTTTGAGTTTCACTTGAGGACAACGCAATCTAACTTTGTTTTATCAGCCAGGCATGTTTTCACACGGAGAAATGAGATCACTGCTCAGACATCAGCTGTATGCAGAGAGAGCAAAACATATCAATCAATGATTTAAAACACACACACACACACAACTGTTCAAACACCCCCAAAAAAACACTCACATTCTCATTAAAAAGTGCCATTTGCCGCAATTCTGGAGCACACAACACTGCATATAAGATGACATATAAACTCTATAGAAGCTGATGCATTCTGTGGCCCAAAGTGAAGGTTGCCACTGACATAATGCGTGTGACATTTAAGCAGTTCCTCCATGCGACAAATAGCTGCATAAAGCACTAATGCATAGAAGATAGCCATTAAGCGTTTGACGAGGGGATTCGCCGAGCGTGCCTTAAAGGTTGCTATTTTGAAAACAATGAGCCATCTCTCAATGTCCTGAGACCAATTAGCGAGGTGAGATACCCGCTGAGGCTGTGCTACATGTTAGTCCTGCCTCATTAGCTGTGGTTAGTACCAGCGGCAGGCTGCTGAAGCCCGCTTTCCAAGCCTCCGCTCACGTCGGGTGATCCGCTTTCCCTGCCGCGCCACCCGTACGGCTCCTCGCCGGAACGCTCGAGCTTTGCGTTCGTGCGTTTTTCAGCGTCGAGGTGCCGTCCCGGCGACGCCCCGGAGCGAGCGAGACGCCGGTGTGAGTTGACGCTCGAGCATCTGGTGCGCCGTGTTGTGACGGAGTGAGAGAACAATGAGACTCGAGCAACAACGATTCGTCCACGCCTCTGTCACGTCACACGACAGACGAAAAGGTGAGAGACGAGAGACGCCCGAAATACGAAAAGCCGTTCGCGCGCGCGCACACACACACACACACACACACACACACACACCTTTTTCCCTTAAGACGAGTAAGTCTTTCGCCTTGCTGAGTTCAATGTAAGTCTCCTGTGCTTATGTGCCTTGATAGCTCATCGACACAAAGATGACGTAAAAGCTGAACTACCGTATTTATGAATTACAGACGAAACCTTGGCACAAGAGAGCTTCCAGTCAGGCACATTATGTCACTGAAGCAATCAGTACAAACAGGCCCAGTGAACGAACCGTAATTGCATGAGTGAAAGAAATGGAACGCTGATCTTTTGTGTTTTTGCGAGGGAAGGTAACCGTCCTGACACAGGTTCGGAAAGCCGCAGGACGGCCGTGAGCTGATTGGACAGTGACATTAGAAGATCCAGGTGCTCAACATCCCCTCCCATTCCCATCTCAAGTGGAGCTAGATCTATAGCTCATCAGACGGAGGAGTAGCTCCGCGCCTCCTCGCATCCATTACTCCTTTTTCCGCAGCTCTTCGGCGCTCCTTCCCCCACCCATTTCTCCGGCGGGAAGAATAGAGGGAAGACGAGGGGAGAAATGACAGAATTGTATCCTTTTTTGAAGGAGAGAGAGAGCAGGGCCTAGCTCCTTGTCTGAGAATCCCAGTCTGGGGCTCCCGTACTCAGCGGCAGATGGGCGCTTCTTTGATGTATTGTTGGCTCGTCAGCGGTGATTGTAGTGGCCTTTGGAGGCAAAGCAGGCTGGTCGCTGAAGACGTTATTACAGTATGTCTCTCGCTCAGGCGCCTGTTACAGCTCCCTATCATCTCAACCATCAGCTTTGTACAGTCTGTTAAAGAGACAGGAAGGCACAAAATGCCCCCTTAACCCCCCCCCCCCCCCAACGAGAGGCTGAACTCCACGCCGATGCTGCTTTCAAAGTGCAGCTGTTGCATAGCAACACTGAAACAATGTTAATGAGGATAAAATTCCATACAATAACCTCTGAAGTTTCCCCCCTACTGCACTACAGAGGAACAAACAAATGACCGTTTGCAGTCTTTTTTTTTTTGTCAACTAGCCACCCCATCTGAAATGCACACAGATCAAAATGGACTTCAATTACGCGGCTATTTAATGTCAACAGTATCGCTGGCCATGAATGAAGATTTTTAATTGAAGGCAAACGAGGTGAGTGGCCAGAAAGACATGATGCCTTGTATTTGAGAGAGAGAGAGAGAGAGAGAGAGAGAGAGTGAGAGAGAGAGAGTGAAAGAGAGATAGAGGGAGAGAGAGAGAGAAAGAGAGGGAGAGAGAGAGAGAGGGAGAGAGAAAGAGAGGGAGAGAAAGAGAGAGAGAGAGAGTGAAAGAAAGATAGAGGGAGAGAGAGAGAGAGAGAGGGAGAGAGAGAGGGAGAGAAAGAGAGAGAGAGCGAGAGAGAGAGAGAGAGAGAGAGAGAGTGAGAGAGAGAGAGAAAGAGAGAGAGTGAGAGAGAGAGAGAGAGAAAAAGAGAGAGAGAGAAAGAGAGAGAGAAAGAGAGAGAGGCTCACGTGACAGGCCTGTCAAACAGTTGAGGAGTGTGTAAATAATGGCTCTTATACAGTCAGAGAGGACTAAAGTGCACGAGGCCTCTGTAACCCCTGTTCAGAACACAGCGGCCAGCTGAAGTAAATGAAAACGAACGACTGAAACAAGACTCTCTCTCTCTAACACACACACACACACACAGGCGTGAGAGAGACAGGTAATGAGATCTTTATGATACTATGGGCACTCTGGTGAACGTGTTTCAGGGTCAGGGTTCGGCTGACTCCAAAACACACCTCTCTCTCTCTCTCTGTCTCTCTCTCTCACTCTCTCCCCCTGTCTCTCTCTCTCTTGCATCTGCTGGCCTAACAATCTCTCTCTCTCTCCCTCTTCCACGATCTGGAACCTTCCAGCTTTTGTTCATGCAGTGGATCCAATTACAACCTAGCATGGACAAAGCAGGGCATGCCTGTCGCGCCCGTCTCCCTGGCAGGGGTGCCCACCTCCTCCTCCCGGTGGCTGGCATGATCCACGCGTCTGGATCAAGTAACAGCGTAGCGCACAGCGCTCTCAGGATCTCAACTCATTATCACTGCAGGAGACTACCATTAGAACTCCATTAGATCTATGTGGCTACCCTGTGGGCCACCAAAAAAAAAAAAAGAAAGAAAAAGGAAAAATGCAAAGGGGGGGGGGGTGTTTAAAATCATCTTCTTTTTCATGTCATTGGCTTGGTTATGGTTGAGGGGGGAATGTACCCAGAGTGGACCTGGGGAGAGGACATGAGCAAGGATGGGCAGCTCCATTTCATCCCTTAATGAACTCCAGCTGGGGCACCCCCCCCCCCCCCAAAAGGATTCCTTACAGAATGTTCCGGACTGTTAGCAGGGATTAGGCCTAACGAAGGGTGAACTCCTGACAGCGTCACGTATCGAGTGGTTTTGGCAGGTTTGGGCGAGCGATCAATCTCTTTCCTCCTCCCTTTCAGATGAAACACTCCAGGCAAAACAAAACAAAACAAAACAAAAAAAAAAAAGATAAATAATTCAAAATCCTGACAAGGAGGCGGTCGAAGAGGATGGCAAAACCAAAATAAATGAACCTCGATACCTTCAAAAAAAAGAAGAAAAAAAAAAGAAAATAATAAAAAAAGGCTATATTTACTGCGACATTCCCCAGTGAGACAGGGTCTAGCAACACCAAAAAAGCAAGCTTTGATCACATTCCACCCCAATCTAATTAATGCATTACACTGGCTTTACCCAACATGCCTTGCTCTGAACTAGAATAAAACAACAAACTCGTAGAGGCAGTAAAAAAAATAAAGGACTTGCCGCAACCTCCAGCCAAGGCCCAAAGACACCGAAGACGCGGGGCAAGCGATTCCTCCGAAATTTTTACGCGCTTGCCCGTTCGAGAGTACGAGAAACAAAACCAAAAGTGAAGTCTTGGAATCAGATAATCACTAACGTCTAGGGAGAAGTCCATGTGTTTTCACAATTACACACGTCTGTGTCATAAGCCTGCGTCGAATTCGCATGCGGTGCCATTTTATTTCTTCTAGTGTTTACACTTTACACCCACCTGCACTTAAACTCGCTGAAGAATGATTCTCAGTGGGAACCCAAATCCTTTTAATTAAAATCTACGGGAAACCGTCAAACTCCGAATTAGATTGGCAAGTGTGGGGGTTAGCGGCTTAGCAGAGAACTTCGGCAAATTATTCTAATTTCTCTATTTGCAGAGTCTGGCGAGGAAGGGAAAAGAGCTGTAATATTCTTCCACTGGAGCGGCTGTCGGGAAGATGTGTATTTACACAACAGATGTACGCTGGCAGTCGGGATAAGAGGAAGGCACAAAACAACGGAGTGGCTCCCCATAAAGGAGGTGAGAGAGAGTGTGTGAGTGTGAGTGTGTGTGTGTGTGTGTGTGCGTGTGTATCTGTGTGTGATGCTGCTTTGGGATAAGAGAAGATGAGGCAATTTGTGAAGGTAAACATTTACCCATTCATGCGGTAGGAGAGGCAACGCTTCCCCATCTGTGGACACGCACTTCAGCCGTGTTCTGCCTGGAACCAGCGCGCCGTCATGACCAGCTCTAGCATGGCAGTGTGAGCTCTCTCTGTCTCTCTCACTCTCTCTGTCTCTCTCTCTCATTCTCTCACTCACTCTCTCTCTCTCACTGTGCTAAAGTCTTTGAGTGGATATAGGAATCAAGCACCACTAAGCACACACAAGCTACAATACATGGCATGTCCCTTATCCAGGGAAGGAAAGAAGTTTCTCCTTCGCTTAGAGTCTAACACATAAATGGCTCTGTGAGTGGAGGGAATCTGATGGGCGTAAAGTGATGGTATACATCATGCAGGACATGAATGAAGACATGGGAAGAGAGAGACGGGGTTTGGAAAGAGAAATCTGAAGACCTCATTCATCTTAAGAACAATGTCAAAATTATGATATGTGTAAAAAGACACTCAAACACACACACACACACAGTCTAAATCAAGAAACCAGCTTGGAGTGCCAATCTAAACAGTTCCTAAACACATGTTTTTTCACATCAACAATGCACATACGAACATATGAATTTCCTGATTCACAAATGAAAACGGCAAGGAGGTCACAACTCCCTACATCTTTATTTTGTGACATCTCTCTCTCTCAAAACCATTTCCAGCTGGTCCCAAACGATGTTTTTTTTTTTTTTTTTTGCTTTTTTTTCCCCCTGTTCGGGATAGCATGTGGGAGGGAACAGGGAAAAGCCACAGTGGGACTGTGACAGCTCAAATACAGAGAAGTTGTTTCATGTTTTCCTACAGCCGCCCAACAGAACCAGCAGCCGCAGTAGAAAACTTCACAAGGCTGGAGGAAAGCGCTAATTGTGACCGGCATGATAATTTCTGCGACACCTGAAAATGTAAATTGGCAATTTGGGAAATGTGAGTTTGCGTGGAAACTGAAACCATATGGACAGACAGCTAGTACAAGGAGTTCAGCAAATGTGTACTTTTATTAAACTGACTCCCACAACGATTTTTTTTCCTTTTCTTTCTTTCTTTTTTTTTTTTTTTTTACTCTCTCTCTCTCTCTCTCTCTTCCATGTGCCTCACGTTTCTCACAGTCTAAAGCTGACAAAGAGAGTGTGAAAGGAAAGGGATCCGTTTCTTTTCGAGTCCTTCACTGGGTCTGACAACTTTCCATGAAAAGTATAAAGGTTAACTGTATTCACTGTTACAGACCACAGCTGGTGGCAGGCTCTTCCTCTACATGGCTCCTAAACTATGGAGTAGTCTTCCAACCAGTGTCCTGGATTCTGACACACTCTCTCAGTTTAAGTCTAGACTAGAGGCCTAGTATATATTAGGCCTAGTATGTAGCTAACTTTCTTAGCCAAGGGGCCATGGCCATGGAGTGTTTTTCGGGGAACTAAGATGTCAATGATGTCTCCTCTCTATTCACGTGTGATCACTCAAGTTTGTTGACGATGGAATGGAGCTGTTGATGTCTCAGGGACCACTGATGGCTATGTGGCCTGCCGCTTCTCTCTCTCTCTCTCTCTCTTTTGTTTTTATTTGATTTAACGTAAATTAGGGTTGCCAGTGCTACATTTCATTCAGAATCAAAATCGTTCTAAAACATCTCCTTTTTTTTTTTTTTTAAATCTTCTCTTCTCTGCCCCAATTCTGGGGTGTCCTTTCTGAGATCGACAAGGTACCAGTCCAAAGCCTCACCTTCCAGCATGAGGCCTGTACACTCCTACTTCCTCCTCTTCACTTCATTAGGGAGTTTTTCTTTGCCACTCTCTGTCGCCTTGGGTTTTTCTCACTGGCGATTTAGGCACTGATATCCATAAAGCTGCTTTGAGGCAATTTTTGATTGTAAAAAGTGCTACACAAATAAACTTCAACTCATTTATACAAATAGTAAAAAAGGAAAAAAAAAAAAAAAAAACGAAAGAAAGAAAAAAAGAGTTCCTTGAAAATCAGCCTTGACCACAACTTCTAACAAAAGCAGTTTTCTTTTAAAGAAAAAAAGAAAAAGAAAAAGAAAAGAGAGAAAAAGATACATTTGACTCCCCATTTAATTGAGGCAATTGACAAAAAGAAAAAAAAAAAATCCTAGAGTTCATACAGAACCAGCCACTGCGAGTGAACGACAGGGAGAAACGACATCTCACCTGAGGGTGGGCAGCTGAGACACGCTCAGTTCCACTGGCATCGCGCCCTTCAGAAAGGGACGGATGGCGTTTCTATAGAAACCTGATACACTTTAGCTCTGCCAATCTGCAAAGTTAACGAGCTGTCAATGAACGCGGTGCTTGTGTCATGGCCTGCACTTGGTGTGAAGCATTCTCTCTCTCTCTCTCTCTCTCTTTCTGTCCTTCTGTAAGAGCAGTCCTTGGCTTGAGTGGGCTGCATCTGAGACACGTACACTACAAATCCCTGTCAAGCCCAGTAATTATCCTCTCCTACAGAGCACAGGACATCAGACAGCAGCCAAGTGCAAAGCTGTACGCTTACCTATAGCAAAATCACAATCACTCTCCTCCACACATGTACTGAGGAAAAAAAGAAAAAAGAAAAAAGAAAGGAAAAGAGACCAGCGTACGTTACATACAAAGGATCTTACCGTCCACAACTCCACATATAAAAAAAGATTTTTCATATGGACACTGCTGGATGTAATGTTCATATCACATCTCCAGGACATCTTTCAATACTTCATGTCCACGTGGGCCTGGTCTTTCCTTACATACTGCAGTGCAAGGACCATAATATATATAATATATACATATCTCTTGAGTTCGGAAGGGGAACACACTGTGTGTGTGTGTGTGTGTGTGTGTGTGTGTATGTGTATATGATCCCCTTCCAAACTCAAGAGATTAAAAAAAACCCTGATATGTAGAAGTTGACCTCCTCTAAGTCCCATAGCTTATATAAGACATAAGAGTCTAACAGTTCAATGAAAATTATTCTCCCACTGTGAGAAGACTCATTATGGGGTTTTGATGAGGTGTCACTGACCAAAAAAAAAAAAAAGCCATTTATCCAGACTCTGTGGAGGTCTTAATGATTTGGGGAATAACATGATCATATGGAAGACTGAAATACGTACTGACTAGTCTCTGACAATTAATTGATTTTAATTCACTCCCAAACAGTAGGATATTCACTGGAGGTTAACAGCAAAAAGAAAAAGAAAAAAGAAAAAAAAAAAAAAGATCGTCAGAAGAATGAGAAGGGCGATCATGCATGAAGTGAATGTATGGCTGATACCGCTGAAGTCAAGTCAGACCTTGAATTTTTTTTTTTTCCTGTAATTGAGGCCTTGGTCTCTTCATACTACACCTGTTCTCTGAGCACCAAAGCCTGGACAGATAGAGGGTCAACTGAAAACATTCTCTCTCTGTCTCTCTCTCTCTCTTTTTCCCTGTTCACTGAGCAGATCATTGTATTCCTTTCCCCCATTTAACAGAAAGCTTTTTTCCTTACACTCCTGTGTTTACGACAAAAGGTCCAGTTTGGCCAGTCAAAATGTTATTATACTTCAAATAATTAAAAGGCCCAGTCATGAAAAACAGCACTTGTCTCCGTGCCATACCACACACAGCCACACACGCACGCGCGCACACACACACACACACACACACGCACACACAAACACGCACACACAAGCACAAGGAGAGAAGATCTCACAGACAGTCAAAGGCCTGAGTCAGTCTTGTTCCCTCTTTTTCTTTTTTCTTTTTCTTTTTTTTTAGAAACAATTCCAGCACGCTTTTAAAAAAGAGCCAAAAAAAGAAGTGTACCGTAAACAAGAGGAGCTGTAGTTTTCCCGCACGACACGATAAGTGCGTTCAAAACAAAACGGCAATGTTTGGTGAGTCATTGGGGGACGTCACACAGCAGCTGGGGGGGTGGGGGAGTTGGTGAAGAGGGGGAGAGAGAGAGAGAGAGAGAGAGAGAGAGAGAGAGGAAAATGGAGTGCGCGACAGTCCAGAAATGCCCTCCGGCAGAGGAGCTGGGAATTGTTTGGCAGGCACTTAAAAACAGATTGTGATGGTACAACTTAAAACACAGCCCAAAGGGTACTCTGGCATCTACTCTTTTTCCCACTCCACTGGTGTCTTTCACTGACTACACACAGCTCAAATGGTGTCATTTCAACAGTATAAAAGTACTTACTTAGCTATCAGTGAGAGAGAGAGAGAGAGAGAGAGAGAGATGGTGGGGAAAAAAACCCAAAACAAAACAAGAAAAAAAAAAAAAACCAAGAAGAAAACAAAATGGCATCCGTGGCTGTTAGCCACTGTATAAAAGCAGGGTTCTAAGACTACATTCAAGGATGAATGGGCAAGTAAAAAAGAAAAAGAAAGGAGAAAAAAAACAATGAATGGAAAAAGGTTGTGTATCGAAAACGAAAACTAAAGTCAAAAGGCCTCTGTGTTGAGACATAAAGACTATTGTTTCATCACAACCCAGTGTTGTCCTTCTGACCTCAGAGAATCGACTGGTCTCTGTCTCCACGGATCTACACAGTCCACCTGAAGTCAACACCAGCGTTAGAGGAAACGCAGAGCCACACGTCCCGTTCCCGACCCGAGTGAGAAGAGGTCTTGGGATCTTCAGAACATTGTCCAGTGACTGACAGAGCACATTCACTTCATGGAGATCGATTTAACAAACAGAACCGCTGTTTTCGGCCTCACAGACGTCTTCGTCAGTCAGTCAGTCCATGGGTAGTCCTCTCACATTTTCCAGGCCTCTCTGTCTGTCTGCAACGCCTGCTAGGGCATCTTATGTTAATCTAAGTCACTCTGGTCCAAACTCTGAAGGGTACATAGAGGTCATCCATGCTGACATTTTGACGCAGAGCAAAAATAATGAGGTTTTAAAATGAATGGGTAACCCATACACACGACCGAATATACAATGGACTTAGCCTTAACAACAACAACAAAAAAATGAATTCATTCTGTCAACTGACACACATTCTCCCCCACAAACAAAAGGGATGGAACGGAGGCCTACACAACACAGTGACAAAGAAACCGTGTGTCTCTGAGAGAGAACGAGAGAGAGAGAGTAGGTTTCCTGCTTTGGGAACAGGTGGTGGATTTGATGAAGAGAGTCAAACACTGAGGAGTATATCTGAAAAGACAGGATGGGACAGCAGCTCACTCCCACACACACACACACACACACACACGTACAGACCAACCCATCAGGTGCTGAGGGAAGCAAGCATAGCAAGGACCTTGTATCCAAACAATCTGTCAGGCACACACGCAATCCAGATTGGAAAGCGTAACTTTCCCATCCAAACACCCTGGAAAATTGTTCTGTTACATATTCATTCATTCCAGGGACAGAGCCAAATTCAGATGGCCAGTTCTTTTTTTCTTTCTCTCTCTCTCTCTTTCTTTTTTAAATTGTACTTGCTTACGGCTATTGTTTGTAATTACGCCGCTGCCCACGTTCCAGCAATTAAAAAGAGGGCACAAAGAACAAAAAAAAAAAAAACTATGCCACACACACACACACACACAGACACACACACAAGGCAGAAGAAGAACTCTAAAAGTTGAATTTCCATCGCTGCCTTAATAAATACCATCTGCTGTGGACTCTTTGGGGACACAATACCTGTCAAACAGTGAGCGATATTATGGGGAGGAAGCAGCAGCTTGATCCGAAATGCATATTTGAACAGATGTGTTTAAATTACATCTCTGTCTGTCCTCCGCATGCATGCGCTAGGCTTCAGGCGTGTGTGGATTCTCAATGCACAGCGAGCGGTGAGACGGGCATGGACGGACGGACGGACAGACGGACAGACGGACGGATGGAAGGAAGGAGAGAGGGAGGGAGGGATGGAGGGATAGCTTTAAGAGAGAAGAAGATGGTGTTTGCGCAGAGCTGACGAGAGAGTAGAGAAGGCGAGAGAAGAGAGGAACTGATGAAGGAGGAGAGAGGGAGGACACTGCAAAGGATTAGGGACTGACAGCTGGAAAGGTCGACTCCAAAAAAAAGTTTGTATCGATCAGACGACTACGGAATCGCCCATGGAACATGGAAAGAACCTCACTGACCCCCCCCCCCCCCCCCCCCACCCCCAACACACACACACACAAACACGCGCGCGCGGGCGCACACACACACACACACACACAAACACACACTCACACACTCTCTTGTTTTGTTCTTTTTCTTTTTTTTTTTGGTCCTCTCGTTTTCTCACACACACTTCAGCTCAGTGGAGAGTTGGATCACAGCTCTTTCTGAAAAGCCCATCTGCTTTACTGGAGCAGCTCAGACACTAGATCACAGCAACAGAGAGAGAGAGAGAGAGAGAGACAGAGAGAGAGAGAGAGAGAGAGAGAGGGGAGGGAGGGAGAGAGAGAGAGAGTTGAGGAGGCAGAAGGAGAGAAGGCTGCTCTCTGTGTGTGGTTTCGGCACTCCTTGCAGGAGGCGCGGGCTTTCTAATTAAAGGAACATATTGAGCTGTCTCTCTGCATTACCTGGTGGCCTTGCCCCGTACCTTCCCTGCTTCTGTGGCAAGGAGCCTGAGAAAGCTTTTTTTTTTTTTTTTTTACATGACTTGTGAAACTAACCTATGTTCCCCAGGACGTGTAAAACAACTGAGGTGTGAGGGTGTTGTGGCCTGGTTTCTTAGCGACGTACTACCGCGATCCAGCTGACCTTGGAAGTTTTCGCGTTCTTCACAAATGGGTTCCCTACCTGTACTTTCTCCGGTAACTATTTCTCTAAAGCTTGGCGTTACAGTTCAGAGAAATTATTATTATTATTATTATTATTATTATTATTATTGCTATTTTTGGAAAAGTTGTGGTGGTGGGGGGGGGGGGGGGTGTTAGACATAGAAACGGACTCCTGTGGTTCTTTTATTGGGGCTTTTGTTATGCCCTAAGAATCAACCCTGAGTGAGCTTGTCATCTGGGAATAATTCACAAACTCTATTGATTTCAATGAGTCAACAGGAGGTAGGGCAGCCACCTGCCTTCAGAACCGGCTCTATTATAAACCAGTGACCTCTTTAGACCACTGCTACGCAAACAGCTCCGAGTCAGGCTTAGAGCAGGGGTTTTTGTCTTCTTCCTTTTCTTTTTTATAAACTTTATTGTCTGCTTAAGAAAATCCATCTCTACATTTAAGGCATTCTGACCACTTAATAGACCAGGTCAGGATGAGACAAATTTTAGTCCAAACCCAAAAGGCAAAAATGCGATACATGTTGCGTGGAAAAAAAAAATGAAAAAGAAAAAAAGTTAAAAAAAAAAGTGAAGAATCTTCTACCTCATCCCATTTCATACCATATGATTAAAAAAAAAAAAAAAAAAAGTTGTTGCCATTGACAAATGTCTTTTTTTTTTTGAAGGGTCTGGTCCATGCTTGCAAATTGAAACGAGTTCTGTAAAAAGGGCCGCTGCATCAAAGGTGTAATTTTTTGGGTGGGTGAAATGACGGGGGGGTGGGGGGGGTCTAGGTGTCCTGGCTAAGGTTCGAGTCATTAAAGAAGACTAGCCACTGCCAGATGACAGGCACTTCCACGCTGCCTGTGCTAGAGAGGATCCTCTTGACAACAAGCAGCGCTTTTTGCATTCGGGCTGAGTGCTCTTCAAAGGCCCTGAGGGGTTTTAATCCACAGGTGCTTCCACTTCCTCAATGGACCTTTTGTTGCCTCTGCCACCTAAAGCTCCATCTACCGTCTCTCTGCCGTTCCGTCGAGACGTCCAGTGACGCTGGGGTTCGGCCAGTACGCCATTACGGCGATGCGCACATGGGGAGTGTGAGTGCTCCTGTTTTCTAAAGCAACTCCTGATCCAATGAAACAAAAATCAGTTGCCTCTCAAAGGTCTGGGGATGAGGCACGGGGGGTGTTGGAGGTTTCCTGCCAGCTTTCGGGAGGTGGGGGTGGGGTGTCTACAAGTGCCCTTCATGGTTTAACAACCTTTGGCGTTTTTCAGGGGAACAAATGTATGCAGAAGTGCCAAGCGTCATGCCAACATGCTGGGGTGTTCTGGTGGGAGACGGCTTGGAGGGGGTGGGGGTTGGGGGGTACACTCCATCAGGCCGAGAGCAATCAGAGACGCTTTCACCCGGAGTGGCACTCTAACGCGAGGACCCGTCTGAATCCACAGTTTCAGAAAGGGACTGGAAGGCAGGCAGGCAAAATGGGCCGAACGCGATTCCAAACAGAGCACAAGCTGTTCTGGCAGGGAAAAGGGCATGGTTTGAATGTCTGAACAGTGTTTACAAAGAGTTCCCTTTTCCTTGAGAGTGAACAACACCAGAGGAGTCTCTTAAGACGCATTCCTTCTGTTTCTGGGGGCTCTGACGCACTCAAACACTGACTCAAAGGGGACAAAGATAAGAAAACGCTAACGTGTTTGTTTTAGCAACACACAAACCACTGAAGATATCAGTTAAAAACCTGAATGCTTATCTCGGCTAAGAACTCAAGGTCTGTCTGTCTCTCTCTCTCTCTCTCTCTCTGTCTCTCTAATTAATTTTCAAAAAAATGAATACAAGATCCAAAAGAAGAGGCCTGGGGTCATGGCTAAGCTTCATGACAAACTTAGTCTCGTTCTTTCTTTGTCTATGATAAAAGGAAAAAAATCAATATTTCAAAAAAAAAAAAAAAAAAGAAAACATTTTAATTTTCAAAGAGTACCAGCATGCAATCTCTCAGCCGAAAACAGAGCGTCGCACTGAAGTATAAGCCTGTTATTCCTCTAAAGGAGAATGTTTTGCTGTGAGGGCTATATATTTTCTTTCGACAAGTGCAGCGTGTTCTGAGCTGTGTTTTCTCCCAAACAGAAACAGAACAGGACATGTTATGTCTGTCGGAGGGACGGAGACAGCCTGGCAGTGCCGTGGATCTCCTGCTCTGACAGCACATTTGACACGCCATTCTGCCTGCTTTGTCTTCCCTCTCCCCACAGCTGTTTGGCAGAGAGAAGTTCCCAACCAACCACAGCCTGCTGGCCCTCAGCTATCTCTCTCAACCACAACTGCTCTGTGTGTGTGTGTGTGTGTGTGTGTGTGAGAGAGAGAGAGAGAGAGAGAATGTGTACGTGCAAGTCAGCATGGTGTAAATCAAAGTGTTTGTTTGTGTGTGTGTGTGTGTGTGTGTGTGTGTGTGTGTTTGTGTGTGCTTTGGAGAAGGAGGGTTGTCTAATGTTTGTTTTTACTTAAGCATGCATGCATGCATGCGAGTGTGTGTGTGTGTGTCTGTGTGTGTGTGCGCATCAATTATAAATGTGTGTGGTTTACAGGCTGAAAAGTACACCACAGTACACCACGGAAAAAATCAAGACAAAAAAGTACATCGACTGACTGGACTAGACCAAGACGAGAGAAATCAAGTTTGACCTGCAAACACATACTGACTCCTTTCCAAAATCCCTGAAAAAAAAAAAAAAAGTCACCAACGGTCTCCAAAGAAGGGTTCTTCTACGTCAAAGACGTATAATTCCGTGAGGACGTTTGTGCAGGAAGCGATTTGACTTGATGAGGATGAAAGAGGTAGACCAGCAGGGATGCTTTCTGTAGCTGCTCTGGTATACGCCCCAAAACCCAGACAAGATCCCCCAGGTTAACCTCTCTCAAACTGTCCAAATGTCTCTCTCGCTCTCTCTCTCTCTCTCATCAGCTCTCAGAGCGGCATAAGGCCTCGCTACATAATTTAATGGCGAGAGTAATCAGTTAAGTTTATCATTTAATGAAAACCCGAGAGCTTAGTTTCAATTGCGTTTGACGCACGGTTCATTAGCCGCTGGATAATAGGGGAGCTAGCCTCGGATAAGGGCAGCAAA
>NC_044502.1:44278754-44286254 GCF_902362185.1 Chanos chanos
AGAGAGAGAAAGAAGAAACTGAGAGAGAGGTACTGAGAGATTGAGGAGAAGAGAGAGTGAGAGATCAAGGCCAAGAGAGAGAGAAAGAGATAGACGGAGACAGATTTTTTTTTTTCCGTGAAGAAAAAAAAAGACAAAAAAAAGGAAAAAAAAACCCTGAAGCTTGTATGAGTCATGTACCCATAGTACAAGCATAAATCTCTCCATTCTGCGTGGCATTTGTGTACAAACACTGTTCATTCAGTGACAGAGGAGAACACAATGTCTGGGACTCCACAGAGCCAAGGACTTCTCTTTGATCACTCCGTTTAGACTGACGTTTTCATTCATCACCATTTTGGAACATTTTCTGACATTGGTATATATGCTATATTTAAAAGTAAATAAATAAACAAGCAAAAACAAAAAAAACAGCCAACAGTGCAGTTCACATCACCAAAAATAACCCTCCAAACAGAGAACGCCCTCCAGTCTGGAACTGTAAAAACTTGCGTTAACTTTTAAAAGGGCAGGGGAGAGTCAGGCAGTACAGAACTAAAACCTGTCTCTTGGCCAGCCGCCAACGATTTGTTCCGATCGTTTTGTGTTTCTATGGCGAGCCTTCGCGAGGTTCGTTTTCTTTGTCGAGAATCTTTCCCTTGGATTTCACTCAGCGAAAGCTCTTTAACAGTGAGCATAACCTATGTCTGCCTTGGATATCGCTTCCCCTCCTTCATTCTTTTGGATCAATAAAAGACCCATTAATTCAGGCCACATAAAGCCTTTATTCCACAACGGGTTGAACATCGATAAGACGGATAATCAAGGATGCAACTAACATTCCCTTCCGCCATATACACAACATGATAAACGTTCTGCAGAGAGCTGGACCAACCAGCAACTAATGGCAAATCAAAGGCCTCATTTTCATGGTTTCCAAAGCCAGACTCCAATTACAAGGTTATGCTCAGGAACATTTAAAACCAGGAGAGAGAGAGAGAGAGAGAGAGAGAGAGAGAGAAAGAGAGAGGGATAACTGAGAGTGGAGAGGAGTAAAGAAACGTATCATAAAAATGGCCGAAGAGTTATAGGCAAAGGACAGTGGTGTTAACATATGTTTTATTTATTTATTTATTTTTACATTTCTTACGGTTTCTTCGTCCAATTACTTTCTCGCTTTATAGACAACAAAAAAAGGCAATCTTGTGGTGAGAACATCTGCTAAGCATATACACCCCACCCCCCCAAACCCCCTAATAACACCCCACGACCCTCGCATTTGATTGCAATTACTGTCAGCGATCTCTTTGACCTCCTCTGATGCAGTGCCGCGTTTGACAGGACATTCCGCAAAGGGAATCCGTAATGACTCTCCGCTTTGACTATCTGCTTTATCCCCTGTTTTCTAACTGCCGTGACCTCTCATACACCCCCCCCCCGAACACACACACACCCAAAAACCAAAGGGATTTAATTCATTACACACACACACCCCCCCAAAAAAGAAGCATTTTAGGTCTGTTTATATAGAGACACATATTTTCAGCAAATGGCACTTACCATCTACATTTGTCAGAACTGAGTGACTGTTTGAATCTTTAGAGTTCATCCAGTATCCGCTTCCATAGAGTTTCTCTAGATCCTGCTCTTTGTGATACACAGGCCTATCCAGTTGAGAGAAGCTCATATGATGTAATTAGGGCCAACGAACAAAATCACCGCATATTTGAATCCTGAGGCTTAGTCATAACTTATCCTTTCAACAACTCTCATCTGCTCCCAAACAGTCATACAGCCCAAGGCAATGGGAACTTTAACACCAAACATGGAGAGTCAATATATGCATTTATACTGTACATGTATACAGTACTGAGATAAACCAAGAGTGAATTAAAAAAGGCGGTTAATTAGGACTGCTCGTTCTAAAATAGAGCACCACAAATTACCAGGAAACGGGTGGAATTCACGTCCCATTAAAACAGTGTCCTTGGTGTCACAGTCTGCCTTTGAAAGTGACGTCTGTAGAACTGTTTGTGATGGTCTAAACTGGTCATGACTGGGGAGGCTGGCAGTTTTTGGTTGGAATGTTGAAAGGAGGGTGTGTGTGTGTGCGTGTGTGTGTGTCTGTGTGTGTGTGCGAGAGCAGACACCCAGCTGCAGTATTCCTGAGGCTTCTGCCAGCTGTTAGCGGAGGAAGACGGATGGATCTGCCCGAAGCCTGCAAACTTTATCAGGCCTGTGGCACCCTACAGTGAGAGCCTCCGGGAAAGAAATAAAGAGAGAGAGAGTGAGCGAACGAGCGACAGTGAGTGAGAGAGTTACACCAATGGAGCGAGTGAGTGATAGAATGAGAAAAAGAGAGAGAGAAAGAGAGAGAGAGGAAGACATCGATAGGGAGAGTGCGTGATAGAGTGTGCGTATGTGAGTGTGTCTGAGTGAGTGAGTGAGTGAGTGTGAGAGAGAGAGAGAGAGCATGACTGAAAGAGAGAGACACCGATACAGTGAGTGAGTCAGTGAGTGAGTGACAGAGAATCCGAGGCCCGTTGAACGAATTTGCACAGTAATGTGCTGGGTCACGGGCCCCACCTGTGGCCCAGGGGCTGTCTCCGCTCACTTGACACGTGTCAGAGAAAAACGAATCCTGCATTCTTCACATGGAGAACACACATACACGCTGGCACATGGCCTGCACACTGGAGATGCTGCTTAGACACACACACACACACACACACACACACAAGTCTGAAAACACAACCAACTGACAAATACCTTTAAAGAGAGGTGAAGCCACACACACAGTTAAAACACTAACTGAGAGCCTCTGGGTAAAGTTATGGACAATTAAAGTTAACTAACTATACTGCCTCTTCTGAGAATCAACAAATGCCCAAATCTGCTAGCAACAGCCAATCACGTAAGAGGATGGGTTAAGGTGTTAAATTACTCTTTCAATAAGTCACAGGATTTATTCACCTTTCAGTTCCTCCTCCCAGGTAGTTCACAGTCAAATTCAAAGTTGGGTAAGTGAAGTCCCAGGGGTTTGTGAACATAGAACCCAGCTTAAAATGAGTCACTCTTTCTCACTGGCTACTCAAATGTCAGCATTGCTACCACATGGTTACTTCAAAGTCATGAAATCTCAACCCTGGGCGTAGTGAACAGACAAACCTCTTTTTTTTCCATTAAACAAGACTGGTGAAATGTAGCAAGAGAGGGTTTGTACTCTCTTAAAGAACCTCCAGAATGTTCTACCTGTTCTCTATCTCAGCATTGATGGTATGCTTCAGTGTACTGAGTGACAACTCATGTTTTTACTAAGAAAAAAAAAAAAAAAGCTTTAAGCCTTTTTGAGCCACTAGCACTTAGGAGAGTTTCTCAAACAGTCGACTTTAAGTATTCCGAGAAAAAAAAAAAAACGAAATAGCATAAGCAGAAAATACGCTTGGCTGGGGAAAACGGGGCAGGAGCCCTTATGAGGGACTTGGTTAAATGGAAAACAAAACAGACAAGTACGTTTGAGGACACAGCTGTTTTTCCATAAAAGAAGAAAAAAAAAAAAAAGAAAGAAAAGACAGAAAAGCAAATCTTGGTAAGGCTGCACTTGATAATGTGTAAACACAAAGGTTCCTTCATATTAACCAATTAAAGTTTTCTGAGAAAAAAAAACAAAACAAAAAACCCAGAAGGTACAAATAAGGCCATTAGATCATCCCTTGCGACAGATATCTTCTAAACTCAAATGGCAAAACAAACAAACACGCCACACAAGCCTCCTGGTCAGGTTACCGTTCCTGGCTGGCGTTTCGGAACGCCCAGGCAGAGAGAACCCGTGGCAGCGCCAACCTCTCGGGGGTGCAGTTCAGCACAGTTGGTCCAGCAGATGGCCAGTCAACGCGGGGCAGGCGAGAGGGACGGGGGAAGGCCCCAGCGCGAAAGGAGGAACTGGGGCGCAGAAAATGGAGAATTTGGGGAGGTGGGCTGGGGCGCAGGGGAAGGTGTGGGGGGGTGTCCTGAGAAAAGCATGGCAGTGAGAGTGAATCGGGCTCAGGTGGAGGTTGGAGAGAACTCGCCGCCCGGGGGTGGGGTGGGGGTGGGGCTGAAGTGTCTGGCGTGCTCGTTTCTCCAGGTGGTAGGACTGGCGTGTCCAGTCGCTGCCCTGACAAGAGCACCTCAGGAGGGCAAACGCGTCCAGAACTCCAGGCAACGAGGAAGGGGCTCCAGGCAGACAGAGCGCGAAACGTGAAATCAAAGGCATTCCACACACACACATACACACGCACGCACAAAAGAACCTGCAGATGAAAAATCATATGATGCGAAACGTCTTTCTGCAGAGAGACAGGGCAGTCATTTTAATGGAAGCAGAGAGATATGCTCCGGCCATGAACAAGAAGAGCAGAGAAGAGAAGAGAAGAGAAGAGCAGAGAGGAGAAGAGCAGAGAAGAGCAGAGAAGAGAAGAGAAGAGAAGAGGATGTGGTACAGCCATGAAGCTCACTGGGAGAAGAAGAGAGGAGATTCTAAGATACTTTCCACCGAGATTTCAAAAGAAAAGTCTTGCACGTGCAGGAGGCTGCCCAAACAACTTTTTTTTCTCTCTTTTTTTTTTTTTCCCCCTGGATGGATGCGGCTGGTTTTGATTTCAAATCGAGAGGAGGGGTTCTGAGAACCAAACCCAAACAAACATGGGTAGGATTACAGGGGACCCCGTGCTCTGCGTCCGTAGTGTTGGGTTCCACAGGAAGTCGGGAACGGACCGGTGATGCCTGGCTGCACGGGGATCAAGGTCACACAGCCGGTACCCACTCTTCTCTCTCTTCAGGAAATGAGTCCTCACCATAACTTGGGGTGGGGTGGGGGGGTGGGCTTTTCTCTCATAACGGTAATAAAGAGAGGACAGACTCCAGACTGTCAAATACACAGCGTAGCGATAACGGTATGGGACAGGCTATCGGGTTAATGCTTATTGTGTTGTCTTTTCTTTTCTTTTCTGTTCTGTTTCTTTTCCATCTCTTTTCTTTTGGCGGAAAAAGAACTCAAGGGTGAAATTTGATCAAAATTCATTTTGTTCAGGACAATATTTACCAGCTTTTTTCAATCACGCAAAACCAACAAAGAGGCTTTCAGAACACTTTAAAGAAAAAAAGAAAGAAAAAAAAGAAAAAAAAGAAAAAAAAAAAAAAAGAAAAAGGCACAATGCTGCAAGATATTTGAGGGATTTAGCAAAAAAAAAAAAAAACCCACTGTCCATAACACTCTCTTTGCTAAAGTGGCAGCAGTCATTAAATGCATCATGTCTGTTGTCTCCTAATTACTGTGAACCTTATAGACACCTCCTCAGGCTTGTGCGCCTCCCTCTCTCCATCGTTCAGTATTTAATATGTGGTATTTATCCTCACCACAGCGGAGGCGCGTTGGATGTAATTTCGGAGCGGGCGAACAAGTGCGAGGCGAGCGTTCTTTGAGGGGGGGGGGGGGCTGAGAAACGTGACTGGACGCCACAACCCGTCCACAAAGGGCAACTCTTCCCACAGGACGTCATTAGCCCATCACACTGCTCTGGGTGTCCTCCCAAAGTGTCTCTCCCTGACAGGAACAGACAGAGGAAGAGGAGGGTTTCTGGGTTTCTGCTCACCACCTTTGTGTGCAGAGATGTGTGTGTGTGTGTGTGTGTGTGTGTCTGTGTATGTGTGTGTGTGTGTATGTGTATGTGTGTGTGTGTGTGTGTGTGTGTGTGTGTGTGTGTGTATGTGTGTGTGTGTGTGTGTGTGTGTGTGTGTGTGTGTGTGCGACAGGCTAAGTGCTCAGTGCTGGTCACATTAAATGCGGGAGATGTGCGCTTTACGTGACTGCGCATTTCTCTCTCTCTCTCTCTCTCTGTCTCTCTCTCTCTCTCAGTCTCTCTCTCTCTCAGCCTCTCTCTGTCTCTCTCTCAGTCTCTCTCTCTGTCTCTCTAAGCCTCTCTCTCTGTCTCTCTCTCTGTCTGTCTGTCTCTCTCTCTCCTGAAGGCAACCGCCAAACGCTCACCCCCCCCCCCCACACCCCCCCCCCCCCCCCACACCCCCCGCAGGGCCCCACGGTGTACTTAGCCCCGTCAAAGTTTAACATGTAAATGAAAAGTCAATACGGCTTTCTGCTGAACTTTACAGTAATTAGACCTCCAGTCAAAGAGGCCAAAAAGAAGGGAATTCTCAGACTCGCTTGAACCCACAGCAAAAGCACCTAAGGTCAGAAATACAGTTATGTTCACCCATTAAATAACGACCTTGAGACAACAAAAAAAAAAGGATTGCCGTCTATATTTGGCAACCGTCATATCGATTTTAATTGCTTGCAAACACCTAAAATGGCTTTGTGGCTTGGACATGAGGTAATTCCAGTTTAACCTGACGGAAATATGAACCTAATCACGTGAAGAATTCTCAAGTCAAGTTTTACAATCGCTGTCAAACTTTCCGCGTTTGTCAATCAAAGACTGCAAAGAGTCAGTCATCGTGTCTGGAATCCCAGTCCGAAGAGGTTGTTTCGGTAAGGCTTTTCTCCAGACTTCAGTCGAACTTGAAAATCCAAAACATCTTGGCGTTGAAAAGCTTGCGTGGAGACATTTCACTTATGATAAGTGGGCGTAGGGGGTTGGGGAGGGGGTGGGTGGGGGGGAAGGGGGCGGGGGGAGATTTTCCTCTTGAGGAGAAAGCTGATATGGCCTTTTGAAACAGGACATGGGACATCAGTGCATTAACCTAATCTGATGGTGGTTTCTGTCTAAACATAAGGGGATATTTAAAAAGGAACCATAGACCCTTATGGAAGTACCACCCTACCAGCCCACCCTCTTCACTATCACACAGTAGCCCCTCATCCTTGAGGTTTGGGTGGTAATCAAAACCCCCCTACACCTGCCCATATAACCTGTCAGTTCCCTAAACCCCTCAACTCACTTTCATGTGTTTTTCATTAGGTGGTGTGATAAGGTGGGAAGTCAGGGGGGTGGGGTTAGGGGGAGGGGGGTTCGCTAAACTGCGTTTGTGAACTCCATCAATCCTTCAGCTTAATAACCTACAGAGAGCGAGAGAGAGAGAGAGAGATAGAGAGAGAAGCCATGACTGCCTGTAAAAGCTTCTTCAATCCTGACTCAACCACAGCGTACGTAACCATGTTTTATGAGGCCATTTTGATGTCCATTTTAGTCGTTGATGTAAAATGTTTGGGCTGAAATTGTACAAACCAGGATGGGTTTATGTCATATAAATGTCCCTTTGGGGGGGGGGGGGGGGGGGGGGGGGGCTAAAAGAGCCTTGAGAGAGAGAGGGAAGGAGGGAGAGAGAAGTGGGGGGGGGGGACACTCTCTCGCTTCACAGTGCCGCGTTTATTAAAAAGGAGTGCTCGTGTTTACCCACCTGCGCTGGCGAAAGGGCTTTCATGACACCAGGAGTAGAGTTTCACAGTCGTTCAGACACACTCCCGAGTTCCTCGAGCTCCGAAACAACCGGGATTTTAGCCTTGACTCCATCGACTCTCTGAAT
>NC_044502.1:44291254-44296254 GCF_902362185.1 Chanos chanos
AAGCAGCTTAGCCCAGGGGCTAAGACTAACAACCCACTGCCAGAGAGCACTGACAGACAGAACTGGTTCCACAAACAAGAGCACTCAGTCAGGCAGCAAAACAACAAGACAGGTGTGAGCGCAGAAGAGAGACAGACAGTGAAAGAGAGAGCTAGACAGAGAGAGAGAGAGAGAGAGAGATGATGAGCATGTGAGAGATAGAGAGGAGGTGATAGGGAGAGAAAAAGAGAGAGAAAGAGAGAGATGTTATACTAGTTACAGAGCAGACATTTTTACACGATCTGTTACTGCTCTCTTATCTTCCCTCATCACTACTGAACACTGCAGGCATTTTATCATTATTTTAATGCTTTGGCAACACTGCAAATAAACCGACTGCAAATCAATCAAACTGAAGTGAACTCTGGCAGAGAGAGAGAGAGAGAGAGAGAGAGAAGGAGACAGAGAGAATAAAGAGAGAAGAAAAGAAAATAGCAAAGCAGATAAAAGAAAGGTGAGGGTGTGGAAAAGGTAGTGACGGAGAGAGAAAGAAAGAAAGAAAGAAAGAAAGAAAGAAAGAGAGAAAGAGAGAAAGAAATGAGGGTCAGAGGAGAGAAGAAAGGGGAACAACCTGAGGCAAACAAAAGAAAGGCAAGGCGTCGTGATTGAGAAGAAAGATCCGGAACCTGGCAGTAAACACTGAGAGTGCACATGCAGGCAGATGTCAGGTGAGACGTGTTGTGGTGTGTGAAAAGTGGAGGTTTCAGGATACAAGAGTATGACTCAGACACTGTGTGTGCGTGTGTGTGTGTGTGTGACGAGATTCAGCATGAGGTGAAAGAGCGGGAACTCCCGCCAGTTAAACAAGTAAGCGCGCCAAACTCTCTCTCTCTCTCTCTCTCTCTCTCTCTCTCCTCCCTCAGGGACCTGACTCTCTTGTTCCTCCGCAGCACGCGTGAAACATTAACCTTGCCTGAGGCTTAGTGCAACCTGGGCAGCTCAATGATCAGCAGCCCCCCCCCCCCCCCACACACACACACACACACACATACACACACACACACACACACAGACAGAAAGACACCTGATTCTCGTCTAAAGAGGTGCCATTGTATAAGAGGAAAAGAAGAGGCACTGCTAAATGTCCATGACTAAGAGTCATTTCACACTTCACCCTTTGGCTTGTACAAAAAAAAAAAAAAAAAAAAAAACCCAAAAAAACAAAACAGTCGCTTGGTCACTGACTGATCAAGGTGTCTGGAATGTTCAGCGACTTATTGGTGGTTTTCCACCAGCATAAAACAAAAAACAACTATAAAACACAAAAAACAAAAAAAAAACCTCTAATTACATACCTATTAGCAAAACAAGCTGTACAGTGGCACTTTATTTCAGATAGCGAGAAACAGATAACGCTGTAACTCAAACTAATGAGTAACGCAAACCGAACGACGGCTTCAGAAAACTGCACGTGAGCACAGCTATTAGCAATGTTAGCCTTTTTTTTTCTCTTCTTTTTTTTTTTTTTTAACAGACTGATAAGATAAAATTGACACGCTTTCTCGTGTGAACTGTTACTAGGAAAAATTACACGTTACCCCTCACACAGTCATTTAATAGTCTTTCCACAGTAGCTGTTCTCATTCTACCATTTTTTTTTTATTTCTTTACCTCCCTCACGAGACGGCAGGTGTCAGATTACAGATTAATATCGCTTTGCTACTTGGCAATGCCACTCCTCACAGTAAAGGAGTCTCATTTCCCTATAAGAAGCTGTTATGAAATTTAGAAGAGGAACTCGGCATAAGTTGAATACATGAGAGGGGTGTTATTACAGAAAGACAAACACTGAAACACAAAAGATCAAAGGGTCGAAAAGGAAGAAAAGAAAAACGGCTTTCAGACGCAGCTGTTATTTACGAAGGACTAGAGAGGTCTGATTGACAGACACGAAGGAAAGATTAAGCACATGAAGAAAATCAGATACATAAACAGTAAAGCAAGGGTCAAGTAAACAGCATGTCGTGTCCTGTTTCGATGAAGGTTGGGGGGGGTGGGGGGGGGGTGCCCTTTGTGTTACGCTACTGTTCTGTTGTCTGTATGTTTAACCTGTGGGGACGTGTTAGCCAGTTAGCGAGTGGCGCTTGAAGATTGTCGTGACTAATCTACAAATACGTTACTGCCTCACAGCTGCGTCTCTGGTAATCTCAGCGGGCAAGGGAAGAGCCAAGGCTACAGGCAAAAGAGGACAGAGACGCAGTTTGCGAATATCAGGTGTCCTACCTGGCACCGGAGTCAGCGCCGTCACGTGGCGGTCTCCGAGAACCGAGCGGTTCCGCTCGCGACGCGTCTCTCTCTGAACGGCGGAACGTGGAGAGACGGCCAGACACAGGCCTCTCGGTTTTTGGGAGGAACAATGGGGTTCGTCACTTGAATAACGAATAAAGAACAAGCTTTTGATTCAGTTTTGCCTTTTTCAAGGTCTGTGTAGCATTAGCGCGTAGAATATTTCATAAATATTCATTGGAAGATAAGAGAAGCGCAGAACACTTCGCCGAAGGTGAAGGAAGGCCAACGAACACACATTATAGGTGGTTTCAAACAAGTATTGGTGGTGCGATTTCTGCCTCATCTTTACAAGGTCCAACTCCACAACAACAATGGGAGCACTCCCTGAAAGGAACGGTAAACAGAACTTGTAGGTCTCAAAGAACAGAAATCCAGAAAAGAAAGGATATTTTGGAGGCCACCAAAAAGAGAATGTTCAAAAGAGGTATTTTCAGAAGGCACTCTGTCGTCAGCCGGACCTAGAAAGCTGTCGCAAGCCCGCAGGATCGGTGTGAATTAGAATAATAAAATGTAGAGACATAAAAGCCTTTGAATTTGAATGAACTTGACCGCTCTGTTGCTTTAAAAGGGGCCTTCATCATAACCATCTAAGCAAACAGATGAGTTGTAAAAAAAAAAAAAAAAAGAAAAAAAAATGTGAAGGACACATGCCGGTTGTGTTCTCCCTCTTCTGAGGTACACTCTGCTCCCCTCGCCAAACACCAGGGAAGAAAATATGAACAGCAGAACATAAAACGACCTCTCAACATTTGTCTCCACTCAAAATGACCCTCTGAGTAAGTCCGACATTGTTTCGCTGTGCGAATGAACAAGGTCATGCCCAATAAAAGCCTGGGTAAAGTAGCGACTGGGTACATACTGCATTTCTGAGGGTCTTTTTTTTTTTTTTAACAAGAAGGAACATAATTCGCAGTGATGTGGTCATTATCCGACCAGAAAATAGTCATGTCTCTGGTGAGGAAAAAGCAAGAGGAAAATATCAAACTCAGCTATTTATGGCTGCAAATAATTATTGGCATGTTATGATGATATTTTCTTTTTTATGTTGCGCTCTCTTGCTCTCCCTCTCTCTCTCTCTCTCTCCACATTATCCGTGTGACTATCTGGTTGTAAAAAAAAAAAAAAAAAAAAATGCATAAATGCATATAAACGGACTTTAGTTTCACTAAGAGTTTATTTAACGTGTTAACGAGAACAGGACCACCCATCTGTTTCACAGAAATTAGATAATTGTGCGCGAAAAAAAAACAAGTCCTCCTATTATCACGTTAATCATGTGTGAAAGTTCTTAAAGTTCTTAAAGTTTTTTGAAAATTGTGGGTTTTATTTATTGGGAATCTTGTGTGGTCGATGAGGTGTGAGGTGGACTAAGGACCACAAAACCAATCCTACGCTGCCAAGACCTGAAACCCCATCTGCCCCCTTCTCTTTCAAAGGGGGCAGCAGCTGGTTCTAGGTCAGTTATCAATCTCTCCACATCTAGCCCCTTTGGGAGGACTGCCAGATGCCCGAGTCAAGGGCTTGCTGACCCCAGGTCAGCCTTGGATGTCAGAGGATATCGAATCTCTCACCTGTTGGCTTAAGACATCCTTAGGTGGGTTGGGTGGAAACCTAGGTTGCCTCGGGTTAAGGCCAGACATGGCTCTACCTTCCAGCCCCCAACCCCCATCACCCGCACCCCCCTCCGGGCCTCCGCTCTGCCCTGAACGGGGGAGCTCCCCTGGTCCATGTTTCAGCATCAAGTCAAGAGCAGAGTGTGGCCAGACTTGTGGGGTCAAGGTTAAGATTCCAACGCTCTCCATTAATCTTTCAGTCTTAAGGCTCCGCTCCAAAGCCGGGTGCACGTGCTGGAGGTATCCGACCTGAATTCTCTCCATGCTGCTGTGAGAACAGGTCTTCTGAGACCTTACTACTTGTTTTGGGTCTCTCTCACAGAACCGTCTTTCAGGCTTGGTACCTTCGCAGCTGCCGCCACCAACCTTCCCACGTGGGTTTGATGGGTCCGAGCGATTCTTCCCAATGGTTTTGTCGCCGGTGCTCCAGAACCCATTTCTGTCTTTCTTTCTTATTCCTTTTTTTTTTTTTTTGTTTTGGAGGGTGATTTAACGAAAAAGAGAAAAAAAAAATCCTTGGTGAATTAGACTAAACTACAAAGGACATGGTTGCAGAACACAAGAGGGGTGCTCTGTCTCCTTCCATTCTCTCATTGTTTGAATTGACTTCCTAACACATGTTAATTTCTCAGGTCTTGGTTATAATAGGATTTCATCTTCATAAGACATTTTTTTTTTGGTGGAGAGCACATTCAAATAATGTGATTTTAATTGATTGAAAAAGTCTATTTTCACAAAGTTAAGCAAATTAACCATTGTAATAAAACAATGCATGTCTTAAGCACAGAAATTATGAATGGGGCAGCAGAGCTAATGAATATTGAACCACAGAAGCCAAGTCATTTACTCAAGCTGCAAAACACCTTCAATGAATTCTTCCCGACACCACTGCTGAGCCATACATTTAAAAAAAAAGCTTCATCTACTACAAGTGCATTACAGAAGAAAAAAAACGAGAGAAAGAGAGAGAAGGAATGAGGTGACCGTGAGTCCACTTATTCGACATTACGAGCAAGGCGAGCATTTGTCAGGAGGCGCGTTGGTCTTTTTTTTTTTCGT
>NC_044502.1:44301254-44303754 GCF_902362185.1 Chanos chanos
TTACGAATCCTGACACACAGAGAGAAACAGGAGAGTTATACTGGTGAAGAATGACTGATTGAGTTCATTTCGTTTGCAAGTTTTAAATGGTGCTAACGATGTCCCCTTTCATACACAGATATGAGCGACCTCTAATTAAATAGAAGACCCAAAGCAAAAGTTATTACATGCTCCAATGCTTGACGCAACTACAGACTAACATTTTTGTGTGTGTGTGTGTGTGTGTGTGAGAGAGAGAGAGAGTTGACATGGCAGTGTGGACCACGATGGAAAATGTTAACGTGTGTTTTAGATATAGTCGTCTAATTAAACGCTAATTTCAAACATTGGAAGGAAGAGAAAAAGTACGACTGATTGAACACAACGTCTTTTCTCTCGTAACCTTTTCATACATCTTATGGAATATTCTAGAGGATGAATAAACTGCGCGCGTGTGTTTTAGTGTGTGTGTATGTGTGTGTGTGTGTTTGTGTTTGAGGGAGAGAGAGATAGTTTGCATTTTTATATATGAACCCTCTTGTTAAATGTATAAATAATGTTTTCTTTTGACAAATTTGATGAATTCATGAGGGTCCTTGACATGAGCAGAAAAAAAGGGAATTATTTTCTTTGTATATCCCCGCATTGTCAACGCACAAAACACAGAGAATAAAAACGATCAGCCTCAATCATTCCGTAATCTCTTTGACCTTTCTGACATCAAGGCATTACCATTTCAAATCTCACCCCCCCCCCCCCGCCTCATGTTCAAAATAACAATAATAATAATAACAATAATAGTAAGAAACAAAACTCATTCTGCATATTTCATGTCTATATTTTTACAAAGGGGTCAATACAAATAAATTTTCATTTCAACAAGATTTCATTTTGTGATGTCAAACCATCTTTAATCAGTTTAAAGCAGCACACCAATCCCCCGGGGGCAATGATATTGTCGTAACACGATACTGACACGCAAAAACGTCGGCTAGGTTCTGACTTCCAGAGGGAGAACAGCTCGAGGCGACCGGGCGAAAGCCATCGGCAGCTGACTTAGTCTCCGGCTGTCAGGCGGCACAGGGGAGCCCGAAAAAGCAGCGCGGACGACCCCAAACGCCACCTCCCCCGACCAAACCCCACCTCCCTCGGCGTTACTCGTCTACCTGTCAGTGTCGTACAGAGGCATCCCTCACCGAGCTCCGTCACCTCCATCAAGCCTTTTTCATCTTCATCTTCATCTTCATCTTCTTCTTCCCTCGGACGAAGGGATTCAAAGCAGAGTGCCATGGAATGCAGCCCGGGGGGGGATAAACAACATCTGATGGGCTTCGTTCATCATCTTAAAACACGCTAACATGCTTAAGCTCCTATCCACTCACAGAGGATAAGGTTAGCGGGGGGGGGGGGGGGGGGGGTAGTTTTTACATGTTTGCTTGGCATTGTAAATTGCGGCGACGATGAGGGCCATCTGTCCTTTAAGACAGCCGTCCGTCAGTGAGGGTCGGAGAAGAGCCTAACACTCTAATGGTCTCTTTCTTTAAAAAAAAACAAAAAAACTTTGGAATGTGCCGTATGCGAGGAGTGGATTTAAGACTCAGGGATCTGGAGAAAAAAAAGGGTGCTCAAACCCCTCAGGAGAGGTCATAGGTCAAACTCGGTCTCCTAGTGACAGGTTCTCAAAGCCTGGGAGGTCTGAGTTTGTTTTTTTGGAAAGCACAGCTAAGATCTCTACAAACCCGTCTGACGTTAATGGTTTCGGCGGTAGGTCTTCACGTTGGAGCATTTTCAAATGTCTCATCTCTCTCACAACAAACGAAACATAATGATTAAAAAAAAAAAAAACTTTAAAACTCTCTCGATTGCTCTCCCATGTGTTCAGAAACACTTCACTGTTTTTTTTTTTTCCTCTTCATTAAACTTGTAGAACTTCTTTTGGGAACATCTGTTGAGTAACAGTATTTTTAATGTGATATGCTGATATTTAAACAGAGATTACATAATGTTTTCTGTCCCATTGTTCCAAGTCAGCTTTAGAGCCAAGCGCGTTCGTCTCCGGTGGGGAAATCCCTCCCCACCTTTGCCGTCGGGACGGGGTAATACACGGGATAAATATCTCCCGACTCGCACCGAGCTTGGAGCGAGACGTCTCGGAGCACACCTGGAACGCCTAGTCGGATCGCCGCGCCCACGTGGCGGTCGGGGCCACCCGGTGCCGGTTACGTGCGGAGAGCGAGTGATACCGGCGCGGTGTAATCAAAACAAGGGTAAGGTGAGACTGTAAAGTGTTGATATGAAAACAACATCCATCGCCCCAACAGTCTCTGACAACAGTGCACTCAGCATGACACACTTACGACTCATCAAGGTGAGGGCTTTGATAATGACACTCTTCCCTCACACACACACACACACACACAGACACACACAGTCATACTAGAGTAACTGCACACAGACAGACAAGAGATAATGCAGAGTAAAGTGAGCGTGACGGAAAAAGACTGTCTGCTCATTCACTACC
>NC_044502.1:44306254-44323754 GCF_902362185.1 Chanos chanos
ACTACTGCTCTTGTATGTCCCACGCTGCTAAAACCCTAAATATCACATCGGCGCACGCAAGCGATTTTACAATAATGAGAAGTCTTCAGCCGACGAGACGAGTTAACACCCATCTGCCCACAGCTCACCCTGATCTGACAGGCCTGACTCAGCCAATCAGAGGTCTGAGGGACAATTAAGGGGTTAATGAGTCAGAGAGTCAGGTGCACCAGGCTGAGCGGGGAAAAATCTGAAACGGGCAGCGATATGGGTTTCCGGGAGCAGAGAGGCAGAAAACTTGCGCTGTTCCAGAAGGTTCTAGGACACATTAAAGCTCATGGATAGACACGATGGACTCTCCACAACCAGGCACCGACGCGTGGACGCAACACAGAAAACCTTAACCATGAATCTGACGAAGAGGAAGCGATTAAGTTTTACAAAACAACAAATGTCAATCCATTCTGTTGTGTAAAGATTCTATTGAATAAAGATGAATTCTCCACTATTTTTTTTTCTTTTCTGTTGACAGAAACAGACACAGAAGAGGGGATCTCAGAGAGAGAGAGAAAGAGAGAGAGAGAGAGAGAGAGAGAGAGAAAGAGAAAGAGAGAGAGAGAGAGAGAGGAGGACAGGCTTAATTAAACAAGTTTTTCTGATGTCCTAAGCCATTCATACACAAACTCTGATCCATGCACCCCTTTGCCTGAGAAAGCAATAATCTACAACTCTGTAGCTTCCATAGACTTGGTCCATTGAATCTTCCCCAGCAGTCGGAATCTCGCACTGTTTAATCCTTTCTCAAACATAACCACTTTAGCAGAATCCAAAAAACACATTCATCAGAAGTTAAGTCCATCTTATTAGACTCATAAAAAACTGGCATTTGCAAAATGTCACGATTTAATCCGCGCTATTGCATGTGTTGTTCGGTTTTATCTGACAAGTTTAAAAAAAAAAAAAAAAAAGAAAGAAAGAAAGAAAAAAAAAAGAAAAAGTTTTATTGGACTCATCATAATGAAAAATAAACGTCTACTCCTCTGTGTTTACCCCAAAAGAATCTCTAATAATAACAAGTAATTTTCTCAACTCATTAAATCGAACGTCAGTTCTAAGTCTCCTTTGTACATGAAGGTATTTTTGGGAGGGGGGCGGTGGGGGGTAGGAGGGGGTGATAAGCCACAAATGGCAAACCTGAGTGAGAGAAGAGGAGTATTACTGGAGACTTGTAAGAGTAGAGGTCGTATTTGATTGGAGTTGCCAAGAAAAAAACCCAAAAAAACCCAAAACAAAAACAACAACAAAAAAACAATACAAGTCATCCAGGAATAGGCAATATATTTCTATGTTACAGTCTGTGCTCCTTTACACACAGCCACAGATACTGTACCATCAGTTCTCCCTGCTTAGGGAACTACAAAGCAAGAAACAGACCTCATGTCCACCATGTGTTTTAAGTATTTGAGTGACTGGGCCTTGCTCCAATTGTCTGCCGTGTCTCCTTCACTGTGCGTCCTTTCTGATAAAGGTACTATAACTCTAACAGGTACTATAACTCTAACAGGTACTATAACTCTACCAGGTACTATAACTCTAACAGGACTGAGTGTGCTGAGGACAATACCAGACAAACACCCTTTGAACGCCCTAAAGAGTCTTCATCAAGACTGTTATTTATCCTGTAGATTAGGAGAGCGCCTTCCCAACGACAGAGGACATTCTGAGGAGTACTGGGACCAGGCCCAGTTTTTGACATACTTCAAGTGCTTAATTGAACCAGGTCTGGTTAGGAAACCAGTGTGTACACAAATGGATGATGGTGATGAAGAGACTATGCCTCTAGACCAGAGTTTCTTTGTGTCTGCACGGATTCATTTGGCATATAACTGATTGGAGAACAGCTAACGGGGACAAAGAAATACTGACTATTCTGACAACTGCACGAAAGCCCAGGTCTGATGCCTCACCTGTCTTTTAAGAAGTCGACGACGTGTTTGAAGTCATTCACGCAGTACTCTCTCTTCATGTCCATCAGGACACTGTCAGAGGCTGATTGGACGGGGACATGCAGGAAGGCGTAGACTCTGGGATGATTGAGAATCTTGGCCATTTCCTGTCAGAGAAAAGAGAGAGGAATAAGTGTGTGTGTGTGTGTGTGAGAGAGAGAGAGAGAGAGAGAGAGAGCTGTAATCTTGAAGACGCCAGAGCCCAGGCGTGTAAGACAAACAGAGAAGGAAAAGAGCTCAACCTGTCATTTAGGCATCTAGAGCCAAAGCAACATACACACAAATATGCACACATTCAGAGCAGGTGCGTAACACACACACACACACACACACACACAAACACACACACACACACAAACATGTTCAAAAACTTGAACTTCAAAAACACTTATGCAAGCCCTCAGCCACAGCACTCGTGCTGTCTGTGTGTGTGAGTGTGTGAGTGTGTGTGTGTGTGTGTGTGTGTGTGTGTGTGTGTGTGTGTGTGTGACAGAGTGGGAGGGGTGTAGAGTATATGTGTGTGTGTATATATGTATGTGTACGTATGTGAGAGAGACAAAGAGTTGAGAGGCCCACAGTGTGCGTGCGTGTGTGTGTGTTTGTAACAGAGAGTGGAGAAGAGAGTAGTATGTGTGTGTGTGTGCGTGTATCTGTATGTGTGTGTGTGTGTGTGTGTGTTAGACAAGGGGTGGAGAGCGCACAGTGCAGCGGTGTATGGTGAAGATGAAGCTGCACTGAACATGTTTAATCTGAACCATATGGTGGCAGAGCTCAGACTGGGCCTGCTAAAATTACCCATGTGTCTTCACTTGGCCTGAACTCCGCCGTGCGGTCAAAAGGAACGAGGGGAAATCATTCACTGTCCAAACACACATCCACCCCCCCTCCCCCCGAACCCGCCAGTACACATCATGTAACACTATAGAACCCATTAATCAGTGCCATCAAACCAAATAGCTCAAGTCAGAAGCAAAAACACATGTACTCCACTCTCTGCTCGTCTTTCGTGGATACATGTGTACATACGTGTGTGTGTGTGTGTGTGTGTGTGTGTGTGTGTGTGTGTGTAGCCTTCACACACATCAGAAGGGGTGCTGAAAATATAGCTCTTCTGACAGGGTGGGTTCAATCTGTTTTCGACCCTCTTATGAATTGTCCCTTTCGATAATTAGACCCTTTGTAATGCGATATTCTTTCGCTTCTGCGGGCTTTTCCAGTTTCCAAACGGGACGTTGCCGTGCTTCTGTAATGAAACGCAGGCCACGACAGAACATATACTGGTGTCACGGCAACTTATGTCAACTCAGACAGCCAATCACGCGCTGTCTCTGCCAATCTCAACCAATCATACGCCGCCTCTGTCCCTGCTGCTGCTGCTGCTGCTGCTAGCTGTAGCCCTTGCCATCTTTAGGGTTGGACTTGTTTCATAACAACCCTGATTATATGAACTGTGGCGTATCTAAGAAACACTTACACAGAACCAAACAGAGCAAACAAAGGTGGACCCTAACATACATGTCACTCCTGCGACAGGAGAATGGAAATAATTACAATAATAATCTAAAAAAAAAAAAAAAAAGACCTTAAATAATAGAGCATATTTCTTGGCTGCTTCCAGAGGTCACATATCCACATAAGACGATTCCATGAACAACTGCATGAAACAAATCCATGGACGAGGACGACTAGTCTACCCCCTCTCAAAGACATTTTAATTTACCCCACCCCCTCCCCACCCACCCACCCACCCAAAAATGACCCTGCATCTGCAAAGACGATCACTCGCCTGGCCTCCGAGGAGGTGTTTCACAAGCTGGATCTGCTTCCCCAAAAAAAGGGTCAGGAGGGGAACCCTAAACCAAAGGGGCATTAGTTACAGTGACAGGAGGACAAGTAAAGCCCCCCCGTCAACCTTTTTTTTTTTTTTTTTGGTTCTACTCTGTGACCCCAACAAATACAGCTTCCCTTCTGTTCTGGGACTCCTGTGCAGAGAGAGAAAAAAAGAAGAAAAAAACAAACAAAAAAAAACAGCTCGTTTTGGAAAGCGGCGATGTTGTAAGGAGATAAATGACTGAAGGGCAAAACCAAACTCCACAAACAACAAACTTGGATGTCAGGTCAGCCAGCTTTAGCACGCTACACAATGCGGATCAAAATATGCACACCATTAGTGAGCAAACCGCCGAGGAGTGCAACCCAGCAGACCAAGCCGTTGGACAGGAATCCAATACAGCCAAGGCCCAACTAGACTTTCTGCTCCAAATCCTCATAGCAATATTAGCCATCGAAATGGCTACGGGCACTGAACAAAAAAAAAGAGAGCGAGAGCGAGAGCGAGAGAGAGAGAGAGAGAGAGAAAGAGAGAGAGAGAGAGAGAGAGAGAAAAACTCCCTAAAACAAACTAGACACACACAAATAAGAAACCTCACTACATACAAGGGGGGGTGGGGGGGGAGAGAAGAAGAAGAAGAAGAAGAAGAAGATTCCTAATTTCGGGATAACCCAGACAGCAGATGTTTAAGAGAAGGCAGCTGCTTCAGGCTGGTACATCTGTTTTGAGATTTTCCATGCACACTCTCTGCATCTCTCTCTCTCTCTCTCTCTCTTTTGCTCTCTCTTTCTTTCTCTCTCTCTCTCTCTTTCGCTCTCTCTCTCTTTCTCTCGGTCAGAAACATTCTCGTATTCCTAGGTTAATTTCATAATGATGACAAAATTTGGCAGCAGGAGATAGGATGTGTTATTTTGTTTTCCATCTGGAACCAGTGGTAGGAGAGGGAGATTTGAGACTTGATTTCCCCCCCCCCAACACACTTTCCTTCTACTCTGCAGCGTGGATCTCTGAATGGGAATACCAGAATCTGGCCCTACCTTCTGACCACCCCCCCACCCGCCCCCCTCCCAGGTCTAACCCGAGCACTCTTAAACAGTCCCATCCCCACTTCTCATTTCCCCTTACAGGACTGAGGCAAAAAGAAAGAAAGAAAGAAAGAAAGAAAGAAAGAAAGAAAGAAAGAAAGAAAGAAAGAAAGAAAGAGAGAGAGAAAGAAAGAAAGAAAGAAAAAGAAAGAAAGAAAGAAAGAAAGAAAGAAAGAAAGAAAGAAAGAATGGATAGGTGAGCGGAAACTGAATGGAGCCCTTTGCCATGCTGTTTGATTCAGTCCGGTAAAAACTCTGGACAGGTGTTCACAAAGGTGACACACGAAGACATGCCAGCAAGTCCAAAATTAGTCAAACCCCCAAAAAGCCTCGCCCAACGAACGCTGTGTCCGCACTGAGAGAATCACCAGAGACTTCTGAAATGGGCTGAGTTACACAGGAACGCGCGCGCACGAGAGACAGAGAGAGAGAGAGAGAGAGAGAGAGAGAGAGAGAGAGAGAGAGAGTGTTTGTTTAAGACGACAGATGACAGAAAATGGAGACGATGTGACAGGAGTGAGAAGGGAATTGAGGTAGGCCACTGAGAATAAACGTCTGAATTCTTTTAAATATCAAAAGCGATTTCGCAAACATGATTTAACTCAGTCCTCAGACCAAAAGAAACTTCTGGGTAAAGGATACTGCATTTGAAGATGTCAACCAGAAATGTTAAAAAAAAAATCATTAAAAACTGACAAAAACGACTCAATTCTCAATATCTTGCTAAGCTTTTAAGAAGTGTTGAGAAGAGAACCAAAGAGCCGAAAACTGAATGATGTTCTCTGTAGCAAAAGCCCCCGGACTACCCTCCACTTCACTCTTTAAATTTAAATGAGGCCAAAGTGAAAGGGCTATTTAGACCAGGAGCAGATCTCATCCAAACCTGTGAAGCTACTTCATAATGATCTCAGACTTTTCCCAGGAAAGGCAAATGACGGCGAGGCAGGATAATAATTTACCATCAGTTACAGACAGAAAAAGAAAAAGAGAGAGAGAGAGAGAGAGATGTCTAGGTTTCTGTCTGTGTCTTTCAGAAAGTTAAAGCCAAAGCCAAAAACTACAGTGGAGTGGAGTGAAAACTGTCTTGGTCCATGTTCACGTCCCCATTCAGAGGCAAAAGTTTCTCTGAGAAAGAAAGAGAGTGAGCGAAAGAGGGAGGAAAGAAAAGAAAAAAAAAAAAAAGAAGAGGGAAGATTAAAGAAAAAAAAAAAAGACCCAGACTGAACCGAATTCATTTCCTGCCGTTAAAAAGAGCCTGGCTTTGAAAGAGACAGACGTGAACAGTGCAGATGTCTGGCTCTGGAAACAATTTAATCACATTCATTTATACCCATCATTTATCCCCCAAAATCCTTATCAGCAATAGACACAAAAAAGAGAGGAAGAGGCAGAGTGAGTGGGAAAGCATTTTCTTCTTCTTCTTCTTTCTTGGGGGGGGGGGGGGGGGGGGGGGGGGGCGGGGGGGCAGTGGATTTGTTGATTACAGTCCATTTTCACAATTAAAATCTATTGTGTTCATTGAGTCCCACCACCCCCCCCCCCCCCTCGCACCACCAAATCCCCTCCAAGTCCCCCACTTCATCACCATCACCACCACCAACTGCCCGCATACCCACCACCCACCCACCCCCGCACCCCCCGACATCTAGTCTGTCTCACTTGTCCCCTGCTGCACGGGGTGGGGGGGGGGGTGCCCACACATTAGAAAATGAAAATTAAAAGAATTAATTAGTCTGAAGAATACCAGCTGATTAGCAGCACAGATACCGCAGGCCCCCCTTGCTCTGCTGAGACATGGAGAAAGATCCGGGATGAATTAACGGCCGCGCGTTTCGCGCTCGATTCTCCACGCGGGAGAAAAGGATTATGGGTCGTCACTAGCGCTGCATGGCAATTGGAGGAAAGTGAGAGACGGTCTGTCTGAGTTTCACGCCGCCGCCGCAATCACAAGGGCTCAGCAGCAAGTGTCACGTGACATCGAGGCTATTTGCCGTAGCCTGGAAACCGCGACCCAATACGTGTTTTTTTTTTTTTTTTAATTCTGGAACAATTTGTGTTTTTCGCTTCAGTATGAAAAAGACATTGCATCGTGGGAGTTGTGTCTGAATGGCAGTTTTCAGCACTGGTGTGTAATAGAGAGAGTATGAACAGCTTGAAGAGAAATAGACGTGAACTGAGTGTTTGGTTAAATGGAGAATTGTCTGTGTGATAATATCATAAACACAGAGAGAACTCAGTTCAAGCCAAACTGAAAAGATTCTGTTTTTTCTTCAGTAGTGTTTCTCTGGAACAGAGTGTCAGTGGTCTAATGTGATCTGAACCGGTCTGGCTCAGTGATAAGTTAAACTGTCATGTTCAGTTTTTCATGTGGATCAGGTGTAATGTGCAGCTCTCGGCTTGGCTCTGCTCTACGACTGCTCGCCGTACTAAACCAATCACATTGTTCATGGAGTCGAAAGGAACGGAAAGCAAAGAGACAGGGGTGGGTGGGTGTGACAGGCACGCAGAGAGAGAGAGAGAGAGAGAGAGAGAGAAAGGGACAGAGAGAGAGAGAGAGAAAGGGACAGAGAGAGAGAGAGAGAGAAAGGGAGAGAAAGGGACAGAGAGAGAGAGAGAGAAACGGACAGAGAGAGAGAGAGAGAGAGAGAGAGAGAAAGGGACAGAGAGAGAGAGAGAGAGAGAGAGAGAGAGCAGTGTGCTTTCATATTTCTTGATTTTCTATATCTTCGTAAGTTGATTTTTTTGGGGGGGTGGGTATTTTCTTCCTTTGTGGTCTTTGTTCGTTCGTTTGTTTATTTGTTTGTTTATTTGTTTGTCTCCCGCCCCGTGGATTTGTATGAACTGTTGGAGCTGCTGCGTTCAGCGTTCTCAGGACCTGAACACACACCAGTGAGGGAAGTTGAACAGTGACCTACTGGAGTTCACGATAACACATTCACTCTAATGACTTCTCAGTGTGTCCCATAATGAGGACTCACTGGCTGATAAGGTAGTCGTGTCCCGCTCCATGAACATATACGACCTCCGTAATATCCTGCCTTTTCAAAAACCTTTACCTTAAAAGCTATAAACTAATAAACTGGCCATCATTTTCATCAACGCCTCTTCTACACAGGCTTATCTTTCAAATGAAATAAACTCCAATGCCATTTCACACCATCCCAATGTATATTCAAGCAAATGTGTCAGATTAGATTATGCAGATTGTTGGCTATATCATTTCAGGAAAAAGAAAGAAAGAAAAAAAAAAATAAATAAAAAACAGTGAATGTGCAAGGGGAAGGACAGCTCTTCTTATTGTCATCCTTTTTAAAAAGGTACAGAGGGAAAAACAGAACTTTAATTTCCGACCACAGAAAAAGAAAGAAAGAAAGAAAGAGAGAAAAAGAAAAAGAAAAAAAAAATGATTTGGAATATCAGACCTGATTTGGCTGAGATAGATGGGAGACGAAATATGCAACCTTCATTAATTAAGGCAGCTCTAATTACACTTTGTGTTATCTGATTGCCCTGCATCTTAAATGCCCAATGCAGCTATACGTTTTAATATGCATTTTATTTACCCACTGGAAGACGAAAAGAGAAAAAAAAAAAAAGAAAGAAATGAAATGAGAAGGGGGGAGGCAAAAAAAAAAAGAAAAAAAAAAAAAACCCTATTTGTGTGGCCATGCAAATTGGTGCCGGGACTTCATTAGGAAACCACACAATAACGGCGCCTCCTCTTGATTTCCAATCAACCAATCCCGCGACGCTAGCCGAGGCGATTGGCGGCAAGGGGGCACGGGGCGTAGCAGATGGCATTTGCGTTGACTGACGGCGGGGGAACCCGAGATGGGCACAGGAGATTAATTCAGACGTGGGCGGGACACTCATTCTTAACGTCTCACATGGGGGGGGGGGGGGGGGGGGGGGGGGGTTCAGGTTCATCCATCATGAAGCGAAGACGGCCCATAAGCCACGACGCTGGTTTGCTAATGACTATACATTTCCATACAACACCCCTACAGTAATCCCAAAGGGCCAGACGATAACAATGCACTAAAAAGGCATTACGGACAGGCAGCCTCGCGCCTCTAAAACGCAAAAGAGGAAAATGCCAAGTCAATCCTTTCTGGTTTCTCCACGCCGATCTCTCTCTCTTTTTTTTAAACCCACGTGAAATGACTTTTTTTTTTTTTTTTTGCGTGGGAAGACATTCTGTGGTGCGTGGACAACCTTTAGGATGAAATAAGGACCTTTATAGCACGGTTAAGGCAGGACCGACCGACTGACTGACCGACCGACCGACAACATTACGGGCTTTGAAGTATTCAAAGATTTCTGAAAACCTGAATTGATTGCATCAGGGCAATCAGTGATAGTGAGATTTTTATTTCTTTTTTTTTTGTTGTTGCATGAGATTTGTCCCTAAGATCTCGTCTTTAAGGTCCAATATGGAATATTACCCATCAAAGTCTCTAAGCAGAGACAATACAGATTACAGTGCAGAGCATAGGCTATGAACTGTGGGCACAGAGACACATATAAACAGAGAGAGGGAGAGAGAGAGAGAGAGAGAGAGAGAGAGATGGAGGGTGAGAGAGAGAGAGAGACACCAAGAGAGAGAGAGGGAGAGAGAGAGAGAGAGAGAGGGTGAGAGAGAGAGAGAGGGAGGGTGAGAGACAGAGAGAGAGAGAGAGAGAGAGGGAGGGTGAGAGAGACAGAGAGAGGGAGGGAGGGAGGGAGAGAGAGAGAGAGGGAGGGCGGGAGAGAGAGACACAGAGGGAGAGAGAGAGAGAGGGAGGGTGAGAGAGACAGAGAGAGGGAGGGAGGGAGAGAGAGACAGAGAGAGAGAGAGAGAGAGAGAGAGGGAGGGTGAGAGAAAGAGAGAGAGAGAGAGGGAGGGTGAGAGAAAGAGAGAGAGAGAGAGGGAGGGAGGGTGAGAGAGAGAGAGAGAGAGAGAGAGAGAGGGAGGGTGAGAGAGACCGAGAGAGAGAGAGAGAGGGAGGGTGAGAGAGACAGAGAGAGAGAGGGAGAGAGAGAGAGAGAGAGAGAGGGAGAGAGAGAGAGAGAGAGAGGGTGAGAGAGAGAGAGAAGGAGGGTGAGAGACAGAGAGAGAGAGAGAGAGGGAGGGAGGGTGAGAGAGAGAGGGAGGGTGAGAGAAAGAGAGAGAGAGAGAGGGAGGGTGAGAGAGAGAGAGAGAGAGAGAGAGAGAGAGAGAGAGGGTGAGAGGGAGAGAGTCAGAGGCAATCAAATTAACTTGCTCATACCATGGCAAGGCCTTGCTTTTTCACGTCCAGCACGGGGTCACGGAGGTCACGTCTATTTCACTCAGATAATAACAAAGCAATATTCAGCATCTCTTCGCCACTTCCTCGATGTGGCCAGCGTTCGCATGAAAGGCCCGATTCACTTTCATCTCTCCCTGATCAAACAACACCAAAGGAGCATAGCGCCATGAAAAGAGTGCAGCCAATTGATCTGATCGCTAACAGATGCTCCCGATAGGCAGAGAGAGAGAGAGAGAGAGAGAGAGAGAGAGAGAGAGAGAGAGGAAAAAAGAAAGACGTATGGAAAATACAAGTTGATCTTTTTTCAATTTTTCACGCTGTTCTCTCTTATCTATCACAAAACGGCCTCATTTAAGAATATCTCAGCAATAAACCAAACAGTCTTTGCTCTGGGGGCTTTTTTTTTTTTTTTTGGTCATTTCAGATTACATTTTACATAACACCTTAACCATTGCCTTTTTGGCTTATTTTTTGGGTTTTTGTAACAAAAAGATATTTAGTACCATCTCAAAATAAGACTGCATTTCTTAATGGTGAGTTTTTAAATAATTATCAGGATTTCTCATTGACTTCTCCCTGAGGGCAGTTATGAATCTGTGTTATTTGGATAATGGCTGTTTTTTCTGGCCCCTGAACATCTCTTTTTTTTATTTTTTTGGCTCAATTTGCTTTTAAAAAAAAAAACACAAATACATTTATCGCTGAAAAGCAACTCTATTGTGTTATTTGAATGGAAAATTGCCTCCGAGGCCAAAAGCTCTAAAATAGAAGTTGTAATATGAGGAAAAGGAGGTCAGTGCAATAGCAGACATCTGCCTGATAGTTCAGCTGCCCAGTCATGTGACACCACAACATGTTCCTGCCACAACACAGCTCCAACTCATAAAACTGTTCTTCCCTGTGCGAAGAGGGAGAGAGAGAGAGAGAGAGAGAGAGAGAGAGAGAAAGATAGATAGAGAGAGAGAGAGAGAGGAACTTAAAGCCATTTTAAACTATCTAGACGTTTCCTTCATTCGTGTACTTAACATTCTTACCCAAACATGTTTTTTTTTCCTTCTGCACTATACCGTAGTAGGAGCAAGACACACATTGTGGTATACACCAGTGTAACTTTTTTTTGTTTCGTTTAATTATTGTTAATCCTGCTTCTTCCTGCGTGCTGAAATTCCATTAACTCATAATTACTTCTAGGACTGGGTCTCCCCTGTATGCTAGGCAGTTAACCTTTCCTGCGGACGATATCTTAACCAGGTAGCTGAGCGCGGCGTTGGTATCGCTGACGTACACGTGCACACACAGTCATCGCCCGTCTCATCTCGAAATCTGATTTGCAGGTGTTGCATTTTGCCCTGACGACTCCCTTCCTATCATAAAAAACCCGGCCTCCTGGTTTTCGGCGACGCAGCCATGAGCAGATAATTAATCCATTAAAATGTCATTTTTTGCGTGTGCAGAATGAATGTCCTGAAGGTGGTCCATCGCTCCAGTTAGCTCACATTGTGAACCTTCTTCAGTTTCTCATTTATGTCAGCAAGTCTTTCAAAATAAATAAATAAATAAATAAATGAACCGACTGCAACAACTGTCCTTTTGGTTAGGATGTCAGAGGAATGGACAAAACACAGACTTTTACAAACAAGACAGTAGAATCTTTCTCTCTCTCTCTCTGTGTTTGTGTGTGTGTATGTGTGTGTGTGTGTGTGCGTGTGCGTGTGTGCGTGTGCGAGTAAATCGGAAAAAAAAAAAATTTTTATGAGCCACTCGAACAGAAGTGAGTCACCCGCTGAAAAGAAGTTGTTGCTCCCTCTCAAATACATTGAACTGGTATGGTTCCCTTTTTTTTTCTCCAAAAAAGACTCACGTCATCAGTAAAAATCAACACATTTTTACTAAGCAATTCAATTCAAATTCTGGCCCATTTTCACGCGGCATTCCATCACCTTCTTTGAAAATCTACGAAAATCTAACATAATTCTGAAACACAGCAGCTCCTCCAAAAACAGTTCTTTTCTCACTCGCTCTCGCTCTCTGTCTCTCTCTCTCGCTTGCTCGCTATCTGTCTCTCTCTGTCTCTCTCTCTCTCTCTCTCTCTCTCTCTCTTTCTGTCTGTCTGTGTGTGTCTCTCTCTCTCTCTCTCTCTTTTTCTTTCAGTTGTGGAGTGCTGTTACTGCTCTATGCCTGTTGTGTGCTCGTCATCTGTGCCCACAGTGAAATAAGCTAAAATGTTTTAACACTGAGCGGGATCATGAACCAGGTCTGTGTGTGAACCAGGTCTGTGTGAGAATGAGGTCTGCGTGTGAACCAGGTTTGTGTGAACCAGGTCTGTGTGAAAATCAGGTCTGTGTGTGAACCAGGTCTGTGTGAAAATCAGGTCTGTGTGTGAACCAGGTCTGTGTGTGAACCAGGTCTGTGTGTGAACCAGGTCTGAGTGACAACAAGAAACAACAAGAAACTTTAAATAAATAAATAAATAAATAAATAAATAAAGAATGAGTTTTTAAAGATGAGGCCTTTTTTTCTAAAAGACGCTGAGAAATCAGACAAAGTGAGTAGCAGGGTGTTTGGAACAGGAGAGAGTCTAGAGGGATATGCATGAGGAGAAGAGTCTGACAGCTGGTGAGTCAAAGCATAAACCCCCTTATCACTGAATGCTCCACTCTCTTCTTCCCTCTCTCTCTCTCTCTCTCTCTCTCTCTCTCTCTTTCTCTCTCTCTCTCTATGTAACACAAACACACACAGACAGACACATACTGTTGGCTGCGGTAAAAGTTCCCGTGTGATTAGAGATAGTTGTCCCAGTGGAGAAACCATTGGGCTTTGCAGCAAAAGCTCCCTTGGCGTTCCACACCTGCAGTGAAGCACGGTGTTTTCCCTGCGGAGAACCCACTGCCAAACATGCAGACCGCACTGGCTGTAGACACAAGCTCCTCTCTCACACACACACACACACACACACACACACACACACACACACACACACACAAATGAAAGGAAAAAAAAAGAGAGGAAGGAGGAAAAAACAGACGGGTGTGAGTTAAAGAAAGGCTGTTTAAGGCCAGCATATGAAAGGGGGACCAGAGGAAGTCATTGCTTTTCGGGAGCACATGGACCGCCTCACTGTCATAGAAATGCATATGTAAATACGATGGACAAACACGCATGCGTCTGGGGACTATGTTTTCATAAGTCTTAATGTTCTCTCCATCTGCTGAACATTTAAACGGCATTTCAAAGCAAATGGCAAAAAAAAAAAAAAGACGGATGGAAATATCTTGAACCGACTTGGCCGTAATTCACAAAAGAAATCGAAAGGGGTGATGGGGTGGTGGGGGGGTTGGGGCGGGGGGAGGGACTTCTCCCTCTTTGCATCAATCCTACTATTGCTGTCCTCACAATGGTACATTAGGTCCTTAATGGACAAAGGGTCTCCGAAGATTCATTAATATGAAAATGGCCTGTGTTTGGTATGAAATTAGTGGCCGCTCCACATACAAATTGCAGTAGCTTCCCCGGGGCCTGGGTGTATAATTGACTGAACTGTGAGCGTTCTCACATCTCTTACCCGCCAGATTAAAGGCCGACGAGGGGGACACAACATCAGAGAGAGAGAGAGAGAGAGAGAGAGAGAGAGAGAGAGAGAGAGAGAGCAAATGGGAAAGAACTAGGGCAAATGTACAACTGCAATTCAATCTCTCTCTCTTTCTCTCTCTCTCTCTCTCTTTCTCCCTCTCTCTCTCTCTCTCTCATGAGTCAGAGACGTGACCGAACGAATCCCATCGAACGACGGCCAAAAAAGAGCCGGGAAGAAAGCGCCAGCTGGTGTTTGGCAGATAAGGCGTCGAACTGGAGGTGTTTCAGGCAGCTAGAGGAGTAATCCACGCTAACACGGGTCATTGTTACAGGGCTGACAGATCTCTACTGCTGCTACCTCACACACACGCACGCACACACACGCACACGCAAACACACGCAAAATGGCTTAGGCAATGGTGGCTGACCCCTTTCCGACCTGTCCTCGTTTTCGATGAAAGAACTAATTTTTAACACTAATTGCAGCCCCTTGTTATCCACATGAAACCTTTATTTTATTTATTGCTATTATGAAATACAAAGAGAGTGCTGAGGTGTGTGTTATTCCTTATACAACACTGTCAGTCAAATGAAAAAGGAACACAGAGAGAGTGAGAGTGAGGGAGAGAGAGGGAAAGAGAGAGGGAGCAACTTGAATGCTAGGTCGTCAAGTCCTTCTCCTTAACCATCCAATTGGCTTCTTCTGCTGTTGTTGCCAGGCTCCCAGGAACATAATGACAATCATTTAAGAGAGTGCGTCGTTTGGATCAAAGGTGGTTTGGACGCACGAGTTCAGCCTTCATTAGGGTCCCCATAAGGCGGCCTCACCTCGACCCCATCATCAGAGACGAAGGGGCATCGACGCTACATTATAATCATGGCAAGAGCCTCTGGATAAGACCTAGCATCACCGAGAACACACTTCACCTGAGAGAGACCGGGGAGAAAAAGACCAGGCGCCACTAAAGAATACACAGCATATTGTATGGTACCATTATAGACGCAACTGGGAGCCCACTGGGGTTTTGGTATGGCTCTCGACAAACAATACCAGTAACGATGGCCATAACCGTAACCCAGAGGACGGCAAGGCGAAAGCTGGGAGGATTTCAGCCTCTTCAGAGAGGAAAGCACACAAAGGCGTGATGCACTCAGGTTCCTTAATGGTGCCTGAAGTAGGATCTGTGAAGATTAGGACGGAATGCGCTCTCCACTGAGTGCACCCAGGAATACTTGGATATTGATGCATATATCAAAAAAAGAGAGAGAGAGAGAGAGAGAGGGAGGGAGAGAGAGGGAGGGAGAGAGAGAGAGAGCAAATGTCTGAGGCAGGGTCTTGGTTGATTATAATCTGGAATCTATGTGCAGCGTATAAAAGAAACCCAACCCAGTGTTCAAATGAGATCATTTGTGTCGTTCGACGCCTGAAAAAAAATTTAGGTGCTGATTCTCCCGTATTCTCAATTCATTCGTTTGGTCACACACACACATACACACACGTGCACGCGCGCGTTTCATGACAGCTTAACCAGAGGGTAAATGTTTTTGATCACTTAATGAGTCAGGTATATGCAAAACTGAGGAAAGAAAAGAAAAGAAAAAAAAAAGAAAAGAAAATGACTACTCCGCCGTGCGAGGTTTCACGACAGCGAAAGTTAAGTTTCAAAAAATTGACTGAGTTAATTCTTTCAGAGAATGAGGTCAGATCAAAGTAGGATTTTTTTTTTTTTTTTCGTTTTTCCATAATCATCAGCATATTATCCTGAAAAGACTGAACCTGCAGCCGGAGCCACGGACGCTGTGCCTCTCTGCATTTAGATTGTATTACATACACGCTCCATCATGAGCACATCAGAGAGATAATTGTGGAATCTGTGGACAAGGCAGAGACATATCTACACTTACACTGATACCAGCAGCCCGGCCACGCCGGCAGCGGACATCCCTTATTCAACTGGTTTGTGGCTCGGAACTTTAATAAGGAGTGGCCGTTTTCCGATCCATTTGCTTCTCATCCGTTCCCAGGTAGAGCTACAAAAAGACCCCACCTCCCTCCTTCTCTCTTTCTCCTCATCCTCTCAACCTCCCTCCCCCCCCCCCCCCCCCCACCTCCATAATAAAGTCTCCCCCACCACCCCTCTTTCAGTCTGACAGCTGCTCTGCCATTTCAAGGGTGGGAAAGTGGCAAAGAGAGAGAGAGAGAGAGAGAAAGAGAGAGAGAGGGAGAGATCTAATCATTGCTCTGTTCTCTGTCACTTGGCTAATGCTGGCTAAATGGCTTCCTCGGAAAGGCTCAGATTGGCTGCATCCAAGAAATATAGCCTTTACCGTACACCCTTAACTAAAAAAAAAAGAAAAATCAAATGAGTGGAAGAAAGACATCATTCAGTAATTGCCGGTGTCTTTCTTTCAAAAAAAGTTGTTCGTAGTAAAAAACATTTTACAAAAAAACTGTGCCAAAGATATCCTTGTTTACCATAAGAACGGAAAAGGAAAACAACTGACCAGGAAAACAAAAAAAGAAGAAGTCGTCAGACAGAAGGTCAGTGAACTATCTTACACGTCCGAAGCCATTCAGAGAAACGTTACACCTACCAACCCCCCCCCCACCCCCCCCCCAAAAAAAGCAGCGAGATGACAGGCAGACGGGATCTAGGCAGTCAGGTTCTGAACAGAGACGTGTCATTTCTTCCCTCATCTTCCATCCGGAGGGAGGAAAGTGGTTAGAGCGTTTCCTCAGAAAGTGCACTTGGCATTTTCCTCACCAATCAAATCCATTAAGCTTGATTCTGCAATATGAGGTGACGCCACATCCCAAAATGTACCTCCTTTCCCTTAACACTTACAGAAAGAAAAAAAGAAAAAAAGAAAAAAAAGAAAAAAAAAAAAAAGACATCCTCCTCGACAGGCAGACAGATAAAGCATAGGACTGGATTTCGTACATTTCCAAGTAAACTGGGGACGGAATATTCCATACCATTTGAAAAATGCTTGCTGAACACGCGGAAACCTGAACAGGGCACTGAAGAGCGGCCAAAAAAAAAAAAATCAAATTACCATAAGGAGATGACAATAACTGTCCGTCGGCACGTATACAACCAACCCCTACGTTTCTAATTAGCATTTAATTGTTATTTCCCTTCATTTAGAGAGAGAAAAAAGCTTCATCAGTTTTTAATTTGAATGTAACAGAGCATAAACGTAACCTATACATATGGGGACAAAATTACAACCTCAATTAACCCTGAGCAAATTAAAACTGCTTCCCCCTGCACTTCTTCCCTATGTCTAAGGGATTATGTCTCTCCTCTCCACCTGGGGCTTGAAGGGGAAACATTACTGACAGTGAGCTTTTTTTTCGAGGAGGAAGGTTGTTGGTCCTTGGGATTTACGCAGCATTGTGGGGACCATTTACAATGTGGGGACAGAAAGTATGCATTGGGGGTGTATTCACATTCCATGCTTTAGGAGACAACGTGACACAAAATGTTTCAGAATGTAACAATGTAACAATGTTTCAGAATCCTGTTCATCCATTTTCATAAGAAAACAAGAAAGATTTTGTGAGTTGAGTGTTTAAGATAGTATAGGATGTACACAGAGTGATCTTCTAAAGTTCAGAGTTTTCTTTGAGAGAGAAAAAAAAATGAATAACAATAAAAACACTGAAAATAATCTTGTGAGACTTTCTTAAGAGCTCTGGTGCTTCTCCAGCACTCTAGACCTTGTGTGTGTGTGTGTGTGTGTGTGTGTGTGGGG
>NC_044502.1:44326254-44333754 GCF_902362185.1 Chanos chanos
TAATGTGTAGTCATTATAATTATGGAATTACACTCCATCACACCATTTGGTTGACTGGGACCATTAACATACTTAATCAACATCACCATCAACATACTTAATATAGCTATTGGGTTAGGGGTGCAATACTTCAGAAAATTTAATACTTCAGATAGGGGTGCAATACTTCAGAAAATGCAATACTTCAGATTCAGCTAACAGACATACAGTATTTCAGTTTTCTTTAGATGAAATCCCTAAAAATACTTTTTGATTGATTTAGTTCTTATCGTCAGTGAGCTGAAAGGAATGGGCCTGAGGATGGACCGGGTCAATTACGTCTGTAGTCTTCACTTCATGTTCAGTCCAGGTGAGACGCTAATGAATGGAGGCTCTTTCTGGCCTAGGATCTGTCCACTCTCTGAGGATACACACGCACACACACACCCACACACTCTTTCACATGCCGAATGACCATACCCCAACTCTGATTAATTATCAATGAAACCCTATACCACTTTCACAGCAATTCCATCTCAATTATTTAAGGTACAATTTCCACAAAAGGCAAAAAAAAAATCTCTCTCTCTCTCTCTCCCTCTCTCTCTCCCACACAAACACACGGACACACACGGACACACACGCACACCCCCCCCCCAAAAAAATAAATGAATAAATAAATAAATAAATAAATAAATAAATGATGTTCATGTGTGAGATTACAATACCAAACAATAAGAGAGCTTGGCCTGGGTGTGAATGCGGCAGGGCCGGTACAGACACTCAGACATTAGATAATGTGTTTCTCTGTACTGTCTCACCAGTGCATTGCAACACAGAGGCAAAAGACTTAACACGATGATCAAAAATGCAGTCACAATATGAGATTCCATCCTGAGTTTTGTTTGTTCCCTGTTAAATCTGTTTCCCAAACTCTGCCCCTAAAGGAGTAGAGCTCTGTACACTCTGGAGCCCTCCTGCCTATAAGATGCTGTTTACAGTCAGTCAAGGTCTTGACAGTGAGCTGCCGTGCTGAGTCAGGCATGTTAGGGGAGAGGAGAGGTCTACAGTAGCTGAGCTAAGTTGTGAGTGTCCAGGAGCAGGACTGGGAAATGTAGTCTTCAGTTTGTGAGTCAACTGGCTTTAAAAAAAAGGGCACTTCAACCACCTACACTTCACCTCTCAGCGTGTGTCGCCTGTCTGGCTAATCACCCTACAACACCCCCAAATCTTCAGGATGAGCTCTGGAGAAAGGACCTCAGGTCGTGTAAACACGGTTAACCTACATAACAAAGTCAATTAACCCCCTGGCGAACCGCGCGGGGGGGGGGGGGGGGGGGGGGGGGGGGGGGGGATGCCGTCACGAAAATGGGCGGTGGGAAAAACAGGATACAAGCGGGCCCGCGATCAGGACATTTCCATTACCTGCACGTCGTTAAAAGTGATCAATGTTTTTCTGCCCCGCCAATGCTTTTCTCTCTATTATTTTCTTTTTTTTCTCTTTTTTCCAGAGCAGGGCCTTGTCTAGTTTGATGTCATACATGGATGGGTGGATGTTCCTCTTTCCAGAGAGAGAGAGAGGAACACAGGGGAAAAAAGAAAGAAAGAGAGAGGGGGGGGGAGAGAATGAGTGTAGGATGGAAACATGATTGCTGATGGAAAGAGCTTGGCTCAGTTCGGCTGGAGGAGTGGAGGAATGGGTGTGTGGAGGTGTATGTGTGTCGGGGGGGGGGGGGGGGGGGGGGCGTGATTGGCCCCCTGCTGAGAGAGAGGCCCTGCACAGCATAGGAACGGGACGGGGAGGAAACAGCTGCACCGGGAGGCATCTCCACTCAGGCCCATCCTGCCTTTTCCTGCCAGGGAGGAGACGTACCATCCCAACAAAACACGCTCTTCTCTTTTTATTACTTTCTTTCTTTTTTTTTTTTTTTTTTTTTTTTTTTCACACGGCCTGTCCCGTCACGGGGGCTGGGGCGGCTGGGGTCAGCGAGTTTGTCTGGGGCGCGAAGTATCATAACCTTCTCAGTCATCGGGGCAGGGCTCTGACGCAGTCGTCAGGGCTCCAGGGGGCTTTTTCTCAGAGAACTGAACTTACTATGGGACTGTATCAGCGCTACGCGGCGCGTCCCCATTAAGCTGCCTGCCAGCCGTCACAGAGCGGCACGGCACACACACACACACACACACACACACACACTCGGCAGAGCGGTGTCATGAGTGTATTATCTAAAAGCCCGGGTTGCATAAGGCACATTATAGCGCCGCGGTTTTGCTCATACACTCAGACAGCCAAGGAGGAGGCTGGCTTTGAAGTGCACGCTTTGAAGAACACGTCAGAAGCAATCAACTCGACTCATTCGGCGATTTATTAACGGAGCATTGTGGAGAAGGTAAAATCGCATTAAACGATAGACGACACACCGCGCGCACCACTGAACGAATATTTCAAACGAGGGGGTAAAACTGAAAAAAAAAAAAAAAAAAAAAGAAAAAAGACAGAAAAAAAAAGAGAGAGAAATAATAAAACATAAACCAAAATCACTAATTGACTTTGGAAAACCGAGCAAAAGCCGCTCGCTGTTTTTGGCCTTGCGAGCCGTGGCATAAAAGGTCTAAATGATTCATTCCTCCCTCCTGCATTCCCGTCTTAAACCCTGTCACTCTATCTCAGCTCGGGAAAAGTCCAGATGACAGTATTACTGAAAGACAAAGAGAAGCTCACCCAGGTTAAGTGCTTGTCACACAAGTGATTTTGAAATCCGGTTAAGGCATTAACCATTAGAATACATATATATATATATATATATATATATATATATATATGTGTGTGTGTGTGTGTGTGTGTGTGTGTATATATACATACACTCTTCACTCTGCATATTGCCTGGACACCCCCCCCCCCCTTCTCCTGTCAGACAGATCAGAAGCTCGGGGCCTGGGACAGTCGGCTGACCCCTTCCCGTCCACACACCCCCCCCCCCTCCCCCCCGACCCTGCTCTGGAGAGGAGTCCATGGCTAGGAGCACATGCTTAAGATGTTAAGCTCCATTACGGCTGGACGGAGTAATTAAATCCAGCCCCTCTGCGATGCCTGCTTACTGATGACCGTCCTCTCTCGCAGGTCGTGACCCCGGCACGCTCCGTCTGCGCCCGGGCACGCCGGCGTTGAGGCCGCTGAGCGATGGCTTCATTTCAGCGCGATTAGCATGCCGCGAGAAGGCGGGAGAGACAGCGGCCAGAGTCTAATAGGGGCTAAAAGGCGTTTGCGCGTTTCCCTTGCATATTCATCGCAAAGCCTGCCTCAGTCCCCTCTCTCTCCGTCCAATCGCTCGACACCTCCCAACACAGACCGACACCACTCCCCCTCCCCACCCCCCACCCCACCCCACCCAACCCCACCTCATTTCTTCCCTGTTTTTACATAATCTTCCCTTGTGTTCCTTTCCCCCATCTGTATGATAAACATCCCCTTACCGCAAGCCATCACCCCACTGCTTCTATAGATATTTATTCACGCTTAGATTAGCTAGCTCTCCAGGCACTATTCTCTTTCTCTCTCTCTCTCTCTCTCTCTTCCTCTTTTACTCCATTCTCTATTTTTCTTTCCTGATGCTGATCCATGGCTGAGGAGTCTAATCCAAATCGCATACAGATCCATTTCAGACGTGGAAAATGGGCAGAAAAAAAAAAAAGAAAGAAAGGGAAGAAAAAAAGAAAAACTGTTTATCATCCAAACTTCACCTTTTAAACGGCATCCGTCAACAAAGCCACATACAGCTCCATACATTGCCAAGGCCACTTATACACTCACCCCCCCCCTCCATCAAACAGCCTGAGGGCACGGAGAAAACAAACCAGTCTTCTGTTTTCATCTCAACAACAAACCACATAAACGTTCCAACCAAGCCAGTCACTCTATTCATTTTTTTTTTTTGCTATAAATTTACACATATGGTGACAAGTATTACCAATGGTTCAGCCACCACGCTTTTCCTGTTCAAATACGAGCGCGGTTTCCACGCAGAGCAGAGAGGACACGAAGACTCACTCATGTATGAAGAGGTTTCTACATCTCTGATGCTTCAGTCATTTGTCTAGCTAAAAAAAAAAAAAAAACAGGACACACACTATGTCAGACAAGCCGTTTTCTCATACCGAACAACAACTGTAATTATCGGCAGCAATTCGAACCATTTGTGGGATTTTTTTTTTCCCCTTTCGCAGAACTGCAGAGAAAGGCATGTAACTTGTCAAAAGGAAGATGCAAATGTGAAGCCATGACAAAGGAGCTTGTGGTAACACAACCAAAGTCCTTACTCGACAAATGCTTTTTTGATGTTGTCTTTTTTTTTTTCTTGTTTGCTTGCTTTGTTTGTTTGGGGTTTTTTTTCCATTTTGTGCATACTAGTCCACAGCAGCACAGTCCACAGGAATGAACAGACCTGTCTTCACCATACAAAAGCAAAACATATAGGAAGACAGCCGAAAACAACCTCGAAACATCCGCGCAGAAACACATGGCAACGTGGCAGTACTCCAGACAACATTACTGATCTTTAGCAGAGAATTCATAGAGCCAAAAACAACAACAACAACAACAACAACATCATCATTAACCAAAAAAAAAGACCAACAAAAACAAGCAGTTAGCACCATGTGAGAACAGAGGAGGTGTTGGAGCTGCTCCATGCTAGAGGAGGCCTGACGTTAAGAGCGCGCAGAGTGGATCACAGCGGCTGCAGAGAGTCAAGGCGCGAGGAAGGAGAGAAGGAGGGAATGATGAAGGGAGGAGAGATCAGACATTTCTTTTTGTGGCTGAGTGGCATCAAACCTTCCTGCAGGATTAATGATACCATACATCAGCCTGATGGATAGCAGATCTACGCTGAAGCGGTGGCCGTCTTCTCTCTCTCTCTCTCTGACTTGGCGGGCGAGAAAGGAATGAGGGGGAAGGAAAAAAAAAAAAGAAAAAAAGAAAACAATTTAGCGTGACGTGGAAGAAATGGAGTATGACACTGCCGAGTTGGCTACGAAACAAACGGCTGAACGGAACTGGTGTGATTTGTGAACTTGTGAAAGTAGCGCCTGCTATGGAAGCTCAGGGCACACAGAATGATGCGACCAAACCAAAGCTTTCAGAAGTCACCATGATGTCTGCTTGTTAACACTATTGTGGCAAAACAAACAGACAAACAAACAAATAAATAAACAAACAAACAAATAAACAATAACATAAAATATAATAACCAAACTGAACAGAAGAATGTACAGTTAGACATGGTTGGACGTGTTTTGCCATAACACACAATAATGAATTATCTATGATGGAGTTGAGTTTAACTTATCTACCACACTGTCTTGTGTGGACACGTACAGAATATTTCATACAATTTCACTAGTATTTTAATCTGCATCCCTCCATTACCTCAACTGTTTCTTTTTTGTCATTTGATCGCATCTTTTTTCTTTTCTTTTCTTGCCGGTGACATCAGTCCTCAGACTTTTTACTTTTTGTTTTGGTTTTTATGCGAACGCGTTGGTATTATAGCTCGTCCATAAAGAGGGTCTGAGAGCGTCTGTTAGCCACACACACACATCTCTCGCTGCGACACAAATAAAAAAAAAACACACGGCTCCGGGGGCCCATCTCGCCTGATGCACCGGGGATGAGGCAAAGTGGCCTGTGGGATAAGACAAGGCTTAGAAACAAAATGTGGTTTTGTAAACAACGGACGAGTATTTCCATGAACACGGCAGCTCTCATGTAAAGATCTGATCTCTCGGAACGATAAAGGCTGGGAGAAGCGTAAAAAGAAAAAAAAAGAAGGAGGGAGAGGTAGAGGATTAAAAGACGACTTGCGTCACCAAACAAGCGTTATCTATGGAAGCGATTTCATCTGAGATCTCCCTAAAGCTTCTGCTTTGAGACTCCACTTCTGTTACCTGTCGTAATGCTTACCACCACACCGCTGGAATTATCCAGATGGGTGATACATTCTCATTTGCAAGCCAATTAAATGACAAGCAAACTCATAGGAGCCTCTCAATTTACATGAAAATGACTCACGATGATTAGGAAGGATTTAAAAAAAAAAGGGAAAAGAACGAATATGTACAACTCTGTGTGCATGTGTGTGTGTGTGTGTATGTGTGTGTGTGTGTGTGCGGGCGTGTATGTGTGTGTGTGTGTGTGTGTGTGTGTGTGCGGGCGTGTGTGTGTGTGTGTGTGTGTGCGTGTGTGTGTGTGTGACATGCATTTGCAAAACATAATGGCGTGTCCTTGAGCGAGATTATATTTTCTGTCAAGATGCATCTTATTAGTGGGTTTCATAATGTTTTAAATGCTAAACTTTGGGGTTTTATGTCCCTGGGGGAGGCAAAGATCATTGCACTTTGAAGAAGAAGAAAAAGAAAAAGAAAAAGAAAAAGGCGGGGGGGGGGTGCACTCATGAAAGAGTGTGCCGTTATTTCAATATCTGAAGCCATTTAGATGAATGTAATCACTGAAACATAAAACAACTTGTTTGTTCCACAATGACATCAAGCCAAGGTAAGTGTGATGATGAGCCAGTGTTTCGAGTGCTTGCGTTCCCATTCCTCGAAGGATGTTTGTTTTGCCCCCCCCCCCCCCCCCCCCCCATTATCGTCGGTGTGTTTCTTTGGAGGACTGCTGAAATGATCCAGTTGCACCTCTGCAAACAGTTACATTAAGGCAAACATCCAACAGATACAGAGGAAATCACCTGATGGGGTCCAGGTGTATTTTTGGAGTTTAAACCTTTAAGTAGGAGCTTTGTGGTGATTTAGACGAGTCCTGATTCCAAAGGATGTCTGAAGGATTTTCTGGCTGCAGAAATACCCCAGTAAGAGTCCAAAAAAGAAGGCTTTCTCTTGGAAACGGCCTAGCCTGACAGCAGGCAGAGGAAAGAGTAACTTTAAAAGAGCGCTCAGTCTATTTACTGCTCAGTCCTCTTCTTCTCCGCCAAACACAAAAGATCTGGCTGAATGAAATGTCCGTGAGGCACCAATTTCTTCTTTTATTTTATCTATTTCTTTTTTTTTTTCTTTCACAGATCGATTAAATTACAAAATGCCCTCGCCTGCGTAACAAGAGTCGATCATATCATGGAATCGGCATCAGAGAATTCTGACCAAGGCCAATCATTGATTTCCTGAGATAAAAGACGAACCTTAACTTAAGGCAGTGACACCATGGAGCCGCAAAACATAATGCGCCCGTACTCACGAATTGAACGTTTACATCCGTTGGGATCGTTTGTTGCAGACATTTCCACGCAGGCGGACACGGACAGCGCTATCACTCTGTTCCTCGCGCGTGTGGTCCGGGTCTCCGAGCTTTGGCTAAGGGAGGACATGGCGGGGTTGGCAATGCAGAAGACGGCGAAGAAGGGAGAGGGACTCTATTTAATACACAGCAAAGGAAATTCAGTGGTAGCCATTGCTTGGCAGTGGGCCACGGTTACCATTGCTGTGGCAGTTGTCACTTCGCTATCTGTGGTA
>NC_044502.1:44338754-44341254 GCF_902362185.1 Chanos chanos
CCAGTGAGGTTCACCTCAACAACTCCTCAACACCAGACCAGTGCTTCTGCCCAGTGAGGTTCGCCTCAACAACTCCTCAACACCAGACCAGTGCTTCTGCCCAGTGAGGTTCGCCTCAACAACTCCTCAACACCAGACCAGCGCTTCTGCCCAGTGAGGTTCACCTCAACGACTCCTCAACACCAGACCAGTGCTTCTGCCCAGTGAGGCCCGGCTAAACGACTCCTTAACATCAGAGCAGCGCTTGTGCCCAGTGAGATCCCCCTCAGTGACCCCTCAACACCAGGGCGGCGGGGTGGAGGGGGGCCCGACGGCCCCTTCCATATTCCCCGATTCCATGAACAAGCTTACGGCACACCCTTGTCTTCACCCTGTGTGGAGTAAAGGACAAAAGCCCCGAAACTGGAGGAGGGGGTTGACAGTGGGACTTGGTGCTGAAGGGGTGGGGGGTGCAGGGGGGGTGGGGGCGAGGGCGGGGGCACCACCACCAAATAATGTGGTTCAATAAGTAGGTCTGGCCATGTCTGTGGGGCAGGATGCAGGATGCATGCCCAGCATTTGACTACACACACACACACACACACAAGCGCACGCACACACACGCACACACACGCACACACACAGGGCCGTTCTTGCCAAAGCAGAGAGAGTATTTATGCAAATGAGCTGTGATTAAAGAGTCATTGATGTGTTAATGTTTAATATCTGCTGTCAAAGAACTCACAAGCAAAAAACTGTGCTCTTCAACACCCCACAAATCCCATATAAAAAAAAAAAAAAAAGAAAAAGAAAAAAGAAAAGAAAAGACCCCCCCCCCCTTTTTTTTTTATTTAAATGTCCTTGTCCTAAGTTTGGTTATTATACTCACTTTAATTTTTTGCTCTTTTTTCTAATTGCTTGCTTAAGTAATTTGTTTATTTTTAATTTAGAGCATCTATACATTTGGGACTTCAAAACTCCAACACGTCCTCAGGCAAGAATGCATGTTTACTTATTTATTTACATAGCCATTTGTTTTTCCTTTTTTTTCCCTAAACCAAATCCAGACCTATACATTATGCATATTGACTCCAATTAATGTGTTTTGTTTACACGCTTGACAACTGTTGGAAATGACGATGCTTAAACTTGTCCTTCCCTGCATTCGATAGCCGTCTCCGAGACACCCAGACCCCCTGCTAGGACGAGAGAGGCGTTCACCCAAACTGACAATATTCGTTTCCCGAGTCGCGCTAATCCGCTAATCGGCCGATCTCTCCCGCGTTCGACCTCGCCGGTTTGTCTGAGCCGTCTCGCAGGCTTAGGGGCTTGTCGCCGCACCCTTGAGGTTCTTCCCTCAAAACACGAAGTGAGAGGACTGTAATGTGAAAAATATGTTGTCCTGTTACATTATTGATCGGGAGTGCCAAGGTGCGCCCCCCCCCCCCCCTGGCCCCCGGCCCTCACCCACCAACCGCCACCTCTCCAGCAGCTCCTGCTACCATTCTAAGGAAAGAGAAATGTTTTCATCTCGCTCTACTTGCAAATAAGTCTGAATGGAAGGTGTTGGAGCATGAAGACGGTAGAAGATGAAGGCGAACTGTCGGTGAAAGGGGAGACCGGCTCGGGCCAGCGGGCCTCCCCATCGCTACACTAAAAGCTCACCCAATGATGCTTCTTCCCAGAACCACCCCCCCCCCCCCCCCCCCCCGTGGCTTCCATCAAACAGTAAGAGTCCAGAACTCTTTTTCTCTCAGTTCTACCTGTCAATACCAAGCCGCCCTCCACACACACACACACACACACACACACACACATCCCTCCCCCCTGGCAACCATAAATATTCCATAAGAGGAAGGTGCTGTTTAAACAGTATGAATAGCCTATGAAATTAAAGTTGGCAAATGGATTAATGCTGGATGGGCTGTGCTTCACTTGCCTCAGGAGCACGGCAGGCGCTCTCTCTCTCTCTCTCTCTCTCAGTCTCTCTCTCTCTCTCTCTCTCTCTCTCTCTCTCTTTCAGACTGATCACACGTTGAGAAGCTGTCACTCACCAGGATATTAATGGTGATTTCAGGCCACCAAGAGAGCAGCCCTAGATTTACTGGTATTAAAAAAAAAGAGGAAAAAAAAAGAAAAAAAAAAAAGAGGAAAAAAAGTACAAACACAGAGTTCACAGGCAACTGGGAAAATTCCAGTTTATCTGAATTTTCCAGACCGTTGGTAGCTGGTCTCTGAAGCAATGAGTCTTGGGAAGGTGTTTACAGGAGCTTGGTTGAAAACGCTCGAGCAGCATGGCCGTTAAATACGGGCGTGGTTCACTGTGAAATGACAAAATGGATAACAGGTGTTACCACGTTACTGAGTGATCTTTGAGAAGAGCTTTTGGAAACCAGGTGCAAAGCGTAATCTTTTACAAAACCGCTCAGCCAACATGGGTCCAGTTAAACCAAATGTACAGATGTGCTCAGTTGGAGAACTGTTTTTGTGTTTAGCTATATTTTTTTTGTTTTGTTTTTTC
>NC_044502.1:44348754-44353754 GCF_902362185.1 Chanos chanos
TGTGCGTGCGTGTGTGTCTGTGTGATAAAGAGTGTCATTTAGGGGAGAAGAAGAGAAGACTGCATTCCTGCATATTTGTGTGTGTATGTGTGTGTGTGTGTGTGTGTGTGTGCGTGCGCATGTGTGTGCGCATGTGTGTGCTCTTATGTATGGCTCTGGCTGTGTATCTGTGTGATACATAGACAAAAAGCTAGAACAAACACACTTCTGTGTGTGTGTGTGTGTGTGTGTGTGTGTGTGTACATGCCTACATACATGAACCACAAAAAAGACAAACTGAAGGAGGAATGGGAGGAGAAAGCTGGTGGACTGAGGAGAAGCGTGTGTCTCCTTTCAGACGTGATGTGGTGTTGTCTCCTTCGGAGACCGGGCTCCTGTCAGGCCCCTGAGACAAGCCAAAGACTTTTCACTGTTAAATCAAAGGACAACATCTCGCAGGAGCTCCGTCATTTGTACTGGGCCAAAGGCATGAAAGACATACTCACTCTATCTGTTTCTGTCTCTGTCCCTGTTTCTGTCTCTGTCTGTCTCTCTGTCCCTGTCTCTTTTCTCCACTGTAAATAACACACTGAGTCACTGTGACCGGGCTTTAACTGTTCCAGCCAGTTAGAGACATGCCCTAACCTATTCCACCAATCAGGAGCATAGGTTCAAGTCACAGATAATGGTGGTTACCTTCCAACCGAGTGCCGAGTGTAGGGAATCAGTAAGAGCCAAGGAAACACATAATTATGCATATGTAGTCTTAACTCTAATAACTACAATCTATGAACCTAACGGGAAGAAAAAAAAATCAGAAATTGCTATTTATGTCGTTTTCAAACCAAACACGCTTGAGCCGAGGGAAATAACAGGGAGAGACAGAGAGAGAGAGAGAGAGAGAGAGAGAGAGAGAGACAGAGAGAGTGAGAGACAGAGAGAGAGAGAGAGAGAGAGAGAGACAGAGAGAGAGAGAGACAGAGAGAGAGACAGAGAGAGAGAGAGAGAGAGAGAGAGAGACAGAGAGAGACAGAGTGTGTGTGTGTGTGTGTGTGTGTGTGTGTGTGTGTGTGTGTGAGAGAGAGAGACTGAGTGTGTGTGTGTGTGTGTGAGAGAGAGAGAGAAAAAGCAACTAGTTTTTTCTATCACATCAATTTCATGTGCATCTGTAGTATGTGGAGGATAATTTGCCTTGGATAAAGGCAGCAGATATTACTGGCGGAAGTCAAAATGAGGGTGTTTATGTTTTCTCTCTCTCTCTCTCTCTGCCCTTCCGTAGCCCGTTTTTCTGCCAGGCCAGACACTTCAAAGCGAGCATGCCACTCTGAACTGGGGCTCCGTCAACACCTCATTATCTATGGATCTCATTAACATGCATTTGCATATGAAATACTGAAATACACATATATAACACCACCCCCCCACACACACACTTTTTTTTTTTTTGGCTTCAAATAAATGCAACCAGGCCTATCACTCCACTAGTGCTGTCACGCCTACATACGTTTTTAATGAACTTCAAAAAAAAAAAAAAAAAAGATGCTCCCATGCACACACACACACACACACACAGACACACACACGAGGGGGGGGGGGGGGGGGGGGGCTTAGAAAGAGAGCATGCTCAGATTGCCCCAAAACCGAATGTCTGTAATGAGCAGTTTCATTAGCGAGATATGCTGGTATGCTAATCGCCTGACTGGGCGGGATTTTCCTCGAAGGCGATGGCCAGACTGAAGCTGTCCGCGCTGCCCATCTCGAATCAGCCTCAGTCTGAGAGAAAACATGTTCCACTGACTGCCGGGGGCATAGTGCAGGGAAAGCGAACCTAAGGCCCGCGCCCAAGAAAAGGTCACACAAAATACAGGATTGTGTAGTGCTCACAGTTAAAATGTCCATATCACCTATTCATGGTGTACATATCATTATTCACTATTTCAAATGGAATAAAGACATTGCTGAAATCTGTGGGTTTTATTCTTTGGGGGGGGGGGGGGGGGTAGCGTGCTGGCACAGGGGAGGGGGAGGAAAGGGTTAAAAACACTTTTCCTGAAGCACTGCAGCTTTTTGTGTGAACACACAAAGCTTTACATAAAGGAGGTATGAACCGTATGCACCGTTAATTACCTCGCCTTCCAAAGCCAACATGACTGTGGGTTTGGGTTTTGTTTTGTTTTTTTCTTTTTTTTTGGGAGGAGGAGGCGAGGTGAGAGAGAGAGAGAAAGGGAGAAAGAGAGAGAGAGAGAAAGGGAGAAAGAGAGAGAGAGAGAGCCTGATGAACAGTAAAGCCTATTCTTTTCTCCTGTCTGTCTCTATGTTATGACTTTAAACAAACGGTGGGGTTATCGTGTCAGCGCACGCGCTCGGGAAACAGCCGTGGAAAGCGTCAGCGGGGTGGAGAGGGTGGGGACTGAGGAAGGGGGTGTGGGGACTGTGGGTACGGTGTGGGGGGGGGCAATTTTGGGAGGAGGGGGTTTGGGACTCTTCCAGAATGTTTCTGGAGATCCAGCCAAATCATGCCCCTGTTGGTGGATTTTTCTGTGTTTCACCTGCGCAGAAGCAGGTGCAGAGAAACTATGGTTGTGTGTGTGTGTGTGTGTGTGTGTGTGTGTGTTTGTGTGTGTGTGTGTGTGTGTGTGTGTGTGCGTACACATGTTCTGTTTGGGCTCAGTGAGAATGAATGGGTCACTCTCTGTTGCATGTGGACAAGTGTGTGAGACTGTTTGTGAGAGAGACAGAGAGAGAGAGTGTCTGAGAGACAGAGAGAGTAAGACAGACAGTTTCGGCAGGGATAGCATCAAGGCAGAAAAGTCCTTGCCACCTCTGTGCTCTATGTGTATGACATCATCTTTCTTTATCTCTGTGCTCTATGTGTATGACATCATCTTTCTTTATCTCTGTGCTCTATGTGTATGACATCATCTTTCTTTATTTCTGTGCTCTATGTGTATGACATCATCTCTCTTTATCTCTGTGCTCTATGTGTATGACATCATCTTTCTTTATCTCTGTGCTCTATGTGTATGACATCATCTTTCTTTATCTCTGTGCTCTATGTGTATAACATCATCTTTCTTTATCTCTGTGCTCTATGTGTAGGACATCATCTCTCTTTATCTCTGTACTCTATGTGTATGACATCATCTCTCTTTATCTCTGTGCTCTACGTGTATGACATCATCTCTCTTTATTTCTGTGCTCTACGTGTATGACATCATCTCTCTTTATTTCTGTGCTCTACGTGTATGACATCATCTTTCTTTATCTCTGTGCTCTACGTGTATGACATCATCTTTCTTTATCTCTGTGCTCTATGTGTATGACATCATCTTTCTTTATCTCTGTGCTCTATGTGTATGACATCATCTTTCTTTATTTCTGTGCTCTATGTGTATGACATCATCTCTCTTTATTTCTGTGTCCCATCTCTGTGCTCTATGTGTATGACATCATCTTTCTTTATTTCTGTGCTCTATGTGTATGACATCATCTTTCTTTATCTCTGTGCTCTATGTGTATAACATCATCTCTCTTTATTTCTGTGCTCTATGTGTATGACATCATCTCTCTTTATTTCTGTGCTCTATGTGTATGACATCATCTCTTTTCATCTCGGTGTATATGACATCATCTCTCTTTATCTCTGTGACAGGTGACAGACCTGTGTTTGAGCCACTCATTAGTAACAGCCACAAGATTTAAAAAGTTTCCAAAAGTCAGCAACTGCTTTTCTTTTTTGGGGGGGGCAAAAACAGTGACACTGGAAACACACTGAACTCTCCACACCCTACAGATAAGAGCAGCTCTGGTTACACAGCTTCTCATCTGACAGACGGCAGGTGGCCAGAGAAAGAGATATATTTAAGAGACCTAACGCAGGCTCGCACACAAAGTTGATTTCTTTATTTAAATCTGAGGGATAACAGTTTGGCAAAGGGACGCCCACATTACACCATCACCTGGACACTAGTGTCTCCAAATATCATTTGCATCCATTTCGTATAAATATCTCCCACAATCGATTCGCGTTAAATGATTCATTACACACACGCTCCGGCTGGCGTGGCGAAATGAAGTATCGCTGACCGCATGCGGGATGTTTTCCATTACGGCAAACACAGACCAGTGTTTAACCAGTAGGCTGCATTTATTTATTTACTTTTACTCTGTATACACAAATGTAGCAGATGAAAGCAGCGTATATATATAACCTAATCTCACACAGAGATATAAAAAAAAAGAACAAAAGCTAATAAATCACATGTGTTAGACCAGTGATATGACTGTAACGTATTTTTTAAAAAGACTATATATATATGGTTTCAGTTGTTACACATAAGGTTTCAGTTGTTACACAGGTTTGTTGAAGATATTAGACAAAGCCCCACCCACCTCCAGTATCACACATGTAATTCTGTCTGTCATACAGGGCAATGCTGGTGCCTTGTGTTTTATTACAGCTCTGGTATCAAAGCCACGTTTTTCCACTGCTCCTTCTTTAAACCTGAGAGCGTAATCCTATGTGTATGTTTATAAATAACCGAGTCTGAGGATCTCTGTAATTCGTCACAGATTACGTCTTTAATGAGATTAAGCCTGGAGAGATACAGATTCTTGTGTGAATTACAGGCAACCACAGCCGAGAAAGAGAACTGTTGATCTGCAGTGATACACGGAGTAAACTGTGCACACTCTGTGAGCTGATGAGAGTCATGTTGCTAAAGTATGTTTTGTTGGTTGGACCTGTAGACTTGGTTTAAGTGTAAAGAATATTTGTCCTAAATGTTGCATTTCTAAACGTGAAGAAACTGAGACAGAGAGAGAGAGAGAGAGAGAGAGAGAGAGAGAGATCTGGAAACAGGGTGTGCACGTCTGATATGCCACCTTAAAAGAGCATAGTCTACCAGCGAACCCTGCAGCCAAATACGAATACAAACACATTCGGGCGCGTGTATACACACACACACACACACACCCCAAATAAGCTCTAGCAGAACCACTCACCTGTCCGCACCGATCGC
>NC_044502.1:44358754-44363754 GCF_902362185.1 Chanos chanos
CCAAGACCAAGTGAGAGTATAAGTCAGAGAGATGGAGAAATGAAGATTTGAGGGGTTTGTTTTTTTTTTTGTTTTTTTTTAAAGGAGCCGTAACAACTCCCTCATTAGAACCTGACCACGTGCCTGCTCTCACCCCATCCTGAGACACACCCACACATGCACAGAGAACGAGGGATGCGACAGAGAGGAGGAGAGAAAAGAGGATGAGGAGAACGAGACGGCGCGGCAGCTGATGCCCCGTCTCTGCCTAATCCTCTGGCCCCGCCCCGCCAGCGGGCATCAGGTCATTCCTGCAGAGGCTCCCTGGCACTGCCAAGCAGGACTGACCCCCCCCCCCCCCTTCCACCAGCGCACACTGCCAGTACGGCTGCGGAGGAGGGAGATAAAACAAGCACTTTCTGGGGGTGGGAGCAAAATGAAAAGGGGTGGGGCAGGCAGTGCTCCGTTTGATTCGAGAGCCAGAGCCGATTGGACCAGTCCGACCGTGACATCATCAGCCGTGTAACCAATGGGAAGGCTGCGTCATATCGCAGGTGCATGTAGACAATGCAACCTCCGAACAGTCCTGACATACATTTGTGTGTGTGTGTGCGTGTGTGTGTGTGTGTGCGTGAGATACAGAAATGTGCTGGTTCAGCAGAGCACACTGACTCTTGTCCACATCTACAGCCTATTCACTGAATACAGGACCCATCAAGTAAACCAGCGAAACCAGCAAACAAATCTACTCTCTTCCCTCAAGGGAAAGAGTGAAGGAACAAGTCTGAAGGAGTGACACTTGTGTGTGTGTGTGTGTGTCTATGTGTGTGTGTGTGTGTGTGTGTGCGTGAGAGAGACAGAGAGAGAGAGAGAGAGAGAATGACTAAGAAACAGAAATAAAGCACCACATTCTTTCTAAACTTTTAAGATTATTGATTCATAAAGCGCCACATTCCTTCTAAACTTCTACGAAGATTTGAATTCTAAGACCCATCAGCATACATTCTGACCGTGGGAAGAAAAGATCTGCAGAAACAGATTTACCAGAGTGTGTGTTTTCACTGTGTGGGGACAAAGACACAGACACCTCTATGCCCCAGTCTGTGTTCACACTCATTCTCTTAGCCGACTCCATTTTCCAGAGCCGTTTTCAGACAGACTCGGTTAACAGGAAAGCTGTTGCTACTGGACGCAGATTTTTTTCAAATGACAAGACACTATCACGGTGAACATAAATTCAATACTTCACTTTATGCTACCGTGGCTGAGCTACAAAAGAGCTTCATTCAAAAATATCAAGGAAAGAAAACGAGGCGTTGAATAGCGTCGGTTTAAAGTCTTTGTCCTCCACAGAGAGATTCACACTAAATGACCACTTCAGGGCTCAGAGTCTGAAGCCGAGAACGGGGTTACATCCAGTCCACCGCGCAACGAGGCCGCGTCTCCAAAGAGCCCTGAGGCTGATTATGCTAAACGAACGCTACCCGCACGAGAGGGGTTCCCCACCCCTTTAGGCAGGGGTCACCTGCTTGGCCTGTCTGGTTTGGGGCCTTGGTGGAGGTCTGCAGGCAAAGTGCTTTGTAGAAGTGTGCGTGTGTGTGTGTGTGTGTGTGTGTGTGTGTGTATGCACATCCTGTCGATATCCCAACCCCAGCATCTGTCATTGGTATGGTGTGAACCACTCTAGACTGCCATCCATCATAGCCTACACTCCACAGCCTGATAAAGCTGAACTATCAAACACGCGGCTAATGCCACTAGCCATGGGTCCAGTCGCGCAGGGAGACAACATGTGCAACATCTCTATATATCAGCTTAGGAAAACTGCATTTTTAAGCCTCAGTCTAAACCAAAGACGTATTGACTGCAGAGCATCCAGAGAATACGCACACCCTTTGAACAAGAAGAGAACGAGAAAACATTTTTACCTCTGTGTTCAGCAGAGGGTGTGTTTTCTATCGATGTGCTTTACTGTTACCGGGACTTTATCGATTCAAGTTTCAGACCGAAGATCGGTGTGTTTTGAGGTTTTCGCCCGAACTAAGTGCTGTAACTGAACAGACGGTTTTTGTCACAACATGTTCCAGACGGCAAGGCTCGGTTTTAAAATATGCAGCAGTTACAGTTACCTCACCGGCTTTATTAATATTAAACATTGACTAGGGCGGTGAAGAGCAGAGAGACGAGAATTTGACAACTAAAGAAGCAGCAGCATGAAAATCATAAAATTATGTTATCACATCTCTCAAAAATCATATGGGTAAAAAAAAAAAGAAAAAGAAAAGAAAAGAAAAGAGGGAGAGAGGGAAAAAAGAAAAAAACAAAATAGATATGGATGGTGAAGCCTCTCAAAAGAAGCATAAACACACACACACACACACACACACACACACACACAAAATAAAAACAAACAAACAAACAAACAAAAAGTTTTAGGAGCAGTGTGGAGGAGGCGCTGAGTGGTTTTAGGAGCAGTGTGGAGGAGGTGCTGAATGGTGTGCTAGGGGAGAATCATAAGGGCTCAGATCAGTAACATTCTAGATTCTTCCCTCTGCTCCACGCGCCATTTTTTCACCAGAGTCGGTTCGTACGCTGAACGCTGAAATTCGAGGGATGGAGCCTGAGGAGACGTGACACGCAGAAATCAGATGCAGATCTGACACGACACACAACATCACTTTAATCCCAGGATGCCTTATCCCGCCACTAAAGCTCGACGCCGCGTAGTCTGCCGTGACTACAGGGGCTAGCTTTTCAATCGAGCAACAATTCCGGAGATTCCGGCGGGAGAATATAACCCGGCGTGCGTGCGTGCCGTAGTCTTCTGCCCGGCATTATTCCACGGTGCCTCTTCACCTGGACGGCCAAATTTCGATTCCAAGCATGCACCACTTAAAGAGGAAAAAAATCCTGGAGTTAAAAAGACGGATGCCCCCCCCCCCCCCCCCCCCCCAGAACGAGAGGCTCGGAGATTGCTGGATGAGTTTACATCTAATCTCAAAACGTTGTTTGTAATCGAGGGAGTTTGGGGTTTTCAGACAGCTTTAATTACGCAAGAGACCTGAGGTTGTTTACTAGCTCAGAGAGAGAGGGAGGAAGGCAATGTTTAACAGCAACTTCAATATTCTGCTAAGGACTTTGAGATGCTATTGATATGAATGCATTGATTAGGACTGACTGATTGGCTTTGAAACATAACGTATTGAAAAGGACATTTGGATATTTGCTGACTGGACAGTTTTTGCCCGGTTCCTTCCGTCAAGGGAATCAGGGCTCATTACAGAGGAGCAGGCCATGCCGGGGGCCAGTCTTATTTTTAACAAACAAACTACCCACTTCAAATCAATACGGAAGTTAATGCGGCAACATGTTTCACTTGCGTGAAAAATGGTAATAGCATCACGGCTTGGTCTGCGTTGTTCCAATTAACTTCTTCATTTGGAAAAAAAGGCACTAGCGGTACACACACTACAGGGCAAACATGTGACACTTATACAAATGGTGATGTGCTCGGCCAGTTAAACGTGCGAGTCGGAAAAACTCTCTACGAACGGGATAAAAAAACAAAACAAAAAACACCGCGTTCATCATTGGGTTTCCTTTCCCCTCAAGGCAAAAAACACATTGAATAATGTTATTAGCCGCTGACGAAATTCAGTACAGTTAAGCATGCAGAAAGCATTCATTCTCTAAAGAACAAAAGTTCACAGTGTCCCTGTTAAAGCTGTGTGTGACACAGCCACTGTCCTCATAAACTCCCAACAGACTTCACTGCCTCGCACGTTCACGTCCACACTCCGCAGGTAATAGAACACTGCTGCACTAACGTGACAACAACACGCCTGACTCAAACCGTCAGTCAATCAAAGACGCTGGCTTTGTTGTTGAATAAATTACAGTAATGCTGAAGTAAAACAGATGGATTGTCCGGCGGACCTTCAATGCTGAGATTAAATACATGCAACGGTATGCGATAAAACGAACTTACTGCAGATTTTACAAAATTTAGAAGTCAACAACAGTAAACAACAACAACAACCACCACCACCACCTCAGCACACCGCATTGTTACAAGCATGTGACAACACCCAAATCAGGCAGCAACCTGAAATATTGACTGAAACAAACACTCCATGTGCAATAATAACCTCATCCAAACCCATAAACACTCATTCACATACACACAAATAAGAATATATTCATCTTTTTTTTTTCTTTTTCTCTCTCTCTCTCTTGTTCTCTGTTGCTCACTTCACCCCCTTCACACTCCTCCCCTTGCCTGTCGGCCTGGCCTCTGCCAATGCATACATTAGAGCCCGGTCCACTGGTGCCTCTCCTGGAACGGACAGCCATAAAGAACAGCTCTACTGAAGCGTATGGGGCGCGGGGAGAGAGGGTGAAAATGCAACATGTTCCTCCTTGATTGGGGGTCAGCGTATTTTCTGAGTCACTGCCCCTCCGCTGTGCCGCGGGGACCCTGACGACGTGTTGGTCGGGGGGGGGGGGGGGGTCTTTGTCTCTGCGTCCAGTAATAATTGAAATTGGGTGGTCCCTGTCTCTCAGACCATGTTAAACAACATGGTTAGAACTACAGAGAAAATGGAGGCAAGGATGCGTGTGTGTGTGTGTGTGTGTGTGTGTGTGTGAGTGTGTGTATGTGCGTGTCCATCTGGCGGTCTAAATGTCCTGGGACACCAGGCCCAACCCAAGATCCTGAATCCTCCCAGTCCTCCTCTGCAATTGGTCTCCTGACAACACCTGCTCCTATAGGGGAGGTGCACAGGGAGGGCGGGGAGGGTGCAGGTTACTGAGAGGAGCACAGGAGCTGGGGCCAGAGGACAAACTGTATCCATGAAAGATTAATAGGCCGCATCCGCATTCGAGAGGGTCTGAGTCCTTGGCCCCTACTTAAGCATTTAAGGAGGGAACATACCCCTCAACCCCCACTCCCAAAGACACACACACAAACACACACACACACACACACTGGAGCACATTAGATATGCCAGGAGTGTGTTTGT
>NC_044502.1:44373754-44396254 GCF_902362185.1 Chanos chanos
GCCTATTAACCTTAAAACGGTCCTGACACAGCTTAATAGCAGGAATTAGCAAACACACAACTGTTACCTTTTTTTTTTCTCTCCTCTCTCTCTTTTGTCATTCATATCTCAATGGCCCATTTGCCTGTTGTCAACATTTATTAATTCTGGCCAGCTGTGTTTGCGTGTGACACGCGGGTTACATTTAGCTGAAGAGTTTAATGAAGGCTGGACTGATATAATACTGCATGTTCCAGCGTTGGCTGTGTTTGCCAGGCACTGTGATCCAGTCTTACAGGTGCGGCTGGGCAGCTGTTCAGTGTGTTGTCTTAATTAGTCATGGGTGAAGCCACGGGGTTGGTTTTTTTTTTTTATATGGGGGGTGTTCCCTCTTCACTGTCCATTTATATTGTAATGTGAGACTATCTTTATGGTGTTACCGCAAGATTACAGATGTCTTTTATTAAATCATGGCCCACACAAACCTGCAGAAACACATATATAACATATGTAACATTTGAAAGCAACTAAAATGAGAAGTCACATATGACCTCCAGAGACCAAAGAGAAACAGATGTAATCACACTCAGACATGTACAGGAACACACAGACTCACATACACACATATATGCACACACACACACACACACACACACACACACACACACACACACACACACACACACACAGGTGACTAACGTCATACTCAAGCCCAACTTCCTCTTTTTTATCACTCATTCAGACACTTTTTGAAAAACACCAACGGACAGTTCCTGTCTTGTTTCCGTATTTGTAACTGTTGATACACCGCTGGGTTTCTCTTCTCTCTCCACAACAGCAAAACAAACTTCTGCTGTCCTTACACAGACACACACACACACACACACACACACACACGCACGCACACACATTTTAAGACCTCTGCAGTCCTTCTCTAATACACACATACACAGAGACACAGACACACACACACACACACACACACAGACACACACAGACACACACACACACACACACTCTTACAAACATGCTCTGTGTTGACCTTCTGATGAGACATAGCTCTGAGGAGAGAAAACTATAAAACCTGAATAACGTTACTTTGTCTGTTTAAGCCACAGGAGAGGGCTGAGGAAAGGCAATGGCTCAAAAACAACAACAACAACAACAACAACAACAACAACAATCTCACCCATTCAAATCTGCTGCTAGGGTCACTGTGTGTGTGTGTGTGTGTGTGAGCACAGCAGCAGTTCTGGAGCAGTAGTCAGGAGAAAGGGGACTTAACAACCACAGCTGTCGGACTGCATATTATCTCTAAGAACAAAAACATTAGCATGTGTTCACAGGAGGCCTCAGACTGGTCTGGCCCTCCACACTCAACCCAAATCAACACAGCCTACCACTTCAGCCCCCGCAAACACCAGACGAGTGATTAAAACCAGCTTTAGAGATGCGTGGCCTCCAGCAAAAGAGAGAAGAGATTAAAACCGAAAAGCCAGCGGTCTGCAGATGGCAGACATAATGTTTATATATGATATTATCTGTCAATCCACTTTTTATTTAGTTGTAACGCTCTCACAAAGACATGCACCCCCCCCCCCCAAAAAAGCAAATTAAATACAAATTCTGTAATCAACATGACAACACAGAGTCTTATTAGACATTTGTAATTGCACCTTTACAAAAAAAAAAAAAAAAAAAAAAGAGGACAGGGAGAATGAACCAATGGGCTTCTTTGATGCTTTGATTGGTCGGTTAATCTGATTGGGCACCAGCATTGGTACAAAAACAAGATCTCTGCCCGGTGACTGACAATGTTTGGCAACAGACTCCAGAAATGGCTCAGTGGCTCTGGGGGAGTGGGGGGGGGGGGCGGGGGACAAGCTGATGCAATCAGGAGTCTAATCAGTCCTAATACATTAATGGGTGATATTTTTCATGTCAGTTCACTAACACTCAGACTGCTTGGATTTTTCAAGCCCACGGCAGAGCTGAACCAGGCCGAAATCTTTTTAAGAAAGGTTAAAAATAGATTAAATGTTACCTTTTTTTTAATATTTTGGGCAGGGGATGGGGGGGGGTGGGGGCAGACCAGGGGCCTTTTGTTTTAGGGGGAGAATTAAAAAGAAAAAAAAAAACACACAACTTACCTTGAAAAGACTGTCTAGCTCTCTCCACGAGCTCCTCTATGGCATAGCTGGCTAGGTCCCCACGCGCATGTTTCGTCTTACAGTATGTACAGGCATTTAAACATCTGTGAGAGAGAGAGAGAGGTACAGGCATTTAAACATCTGTGAGAGAGAGAGAGGTACAGGCATTTAAACATCTGTGAGAGAGAGAGAGAGGTACAGGCATTTAAACATCTGTGAGAGAGAGAGAGGTACAGGCATTTAAACATCTGTGAGAGAGAGAGGTACAGGCATTTAAACATCTGTGAGAGAGAGAGGTACAGGCATTTAAACATCTGTGAGAGAGAGAGAGAGGTACAGGCATTTAAACATCTGTGAGAGAGAGAGAGGTACAGGCATTTAAACATCTGTGAGAGAGAGAGAGAGGTACAGGCATTTAAACATCTGTGAGAGAGAGAGAGAGGTACAGGCATTTGAACATCTGTGAGAGAGAGAGAGAGGTACAGGCATTTAAACATCTGTAAGAGAGAGAGAGAGGTACAGGCATTTAAAAATCTGTGAGAGAGAGAGAGAGGTACAGGCATTTAAACATCTGTGAGAGAGAGAGAGGTACAGGCATTTAAACATCTGTGAGAGAGAGAGAGAGAGGTACAGGCATTTAAACATCTGTGAGAGAAAGTGGTACAGGTATTTAAACATCTGTGAGAGAGAGAGAGGTACAGACATTTAAACATCTGTGAGAGAGGTACAGGCATTTAAACATCTATGAGAGAGAGAGGTACAGGCATTAACACATCTGTGAGAGAGAGAGGTACAGGCATTTAAACATCTGTGAGAGAGAGAGAGAGAGAGAGAGAGAGAGAGAGAGATCAGTACTGTATATAGCATGTCTAGTGTGTTCCTAAAGCAGATTTGTATAGAACTAATCATCTGATTCAGGTTTACCAACCAGTTCAGGAAACTGAGATAAAGTCGTTTTAATTCTCCTAGAAGTTTTTTCAACCTATTTTTATACAAGGAGGAAAACGCTTTTGGCAGGGGTCTGTATAGTTCGATTAAACAAAGGGGAAAAAAACAACACTTCACTATGAAAGAAAAGGGGGTCTTTTTCTTTTTTTTTATCTTTTTTTGTTGTGTGTCTTTTTTTCTTTTTTTCCTGAAGGTGAAGGTTATAGAGAAGACAGAAGAGTATTTTGGCCCTGAAGTGCAGCGTAGCAGGCTGCTCTCTGTCTCTCTCTCTAAAGCCATGATCAATATTCTCCCCACTCTGGTTTATGACGTTTTTGTTTTTCTTTGTGGGAACACCATGAGCTCTGAAGTTTTCTCAACCACACCAAACAACTGGACGCACAGTGCCCTGGAACACTCGTTCCCGCCTTTTATCGCCGCGGAGACGAGTACCGAGTCCGACCGGGGGTTCAGAAGGCGGCGGGGCCCTGACAGGCTCCAGAGGAAACCGAGCCAGAACCTCTTGACAAGACTTCAGTAACGTTTCCAAGAGCCGGGGAGGGGGGGGGTTGAAAAGGCTTTCGAGCGGGTAAAAACATTCGAGTCAAAAACACTCAAGCGGGTAAAAGCGTTCGAGTTATCTTCGCCGAGATCTCAGCAGTTCACACCGTGGTCTCCCACAGATTTAAAAGAAAAGAGCTGCACTGTGCAAAACTGCAAAGGGCAGAGGTTACCGTACCTTTGTTACCCCCCCACCCCCCCCCCAGTCCTGGACGATGCTGCCACTAAAACTTGGCTAATCTAATAATGCTAAAGATCGTTCAGCACCTCCGACTTCGCCACCCTAGACCCCACCTGGACCCATATTACCGATGGCCATGTGGTGTTATTACAGAGCCAAGCCAAACGTTTGTGGTAACACACAGAACAAAGTGGAGGCTCTCAACAGCACGGGAGCTTTATTTTCTTTATTTTTTTTTATTATTTTTTTTTTCCCCATCCGAAGTTTAGGATAAATTGGTTTCGACTTTGTAAGCAGCATTCTGAACATGCCTGAGGGCACAGCTTTTCCCCCGGAGCTGGAGAAAAGCAATAAAGGGAAGTCTGGTGAAGCAACTATGTCATTACGATAAATGCAGACGCGGAGAATGTCAGGCTCTAACTTCATGCCAGGTATTAATGGTGTGAAAACCCAGATACAAAGAAAAAAAAAAAGACATTTAAGCCTCATCACCGTACAGAGATCTTTTGTTATCTGTCCATTAAAAAAAAAAGAAAAATAAAATCTGGTTTGACAGCACTGTAATGTTTCTGAATTGAAGACTTCTTTTTGTTTGTCTGTTTGTTTGTTTGTTTGTTTTGTTTTTGCAGGTGCTCCAACACCTCTCAACAGCATGCTGAGTGATCATCTACAAAAATGAATAGATTAATTAATTATTTATAAAGAAGCACACGTCATTAGACACTTCCTCTGTTTGAGGTGGGCATTAAAGTTGCCGGCAGGCAAACGTGCCCCCCTCATTCGCCTCCACCCAGACCCCCGCTGGGGTCCGATGACCCCCCTACCCACCCAGTAAGCATTATAGTCAATCCTGCTTTAAAGTGCTCTGGTTTAGCAAAGTGGATCAAACCTTGGCCTAGCCCCAGCAGGTGACAAGTCCCCATGCCACGTTTTCACATCAAAACAATTCCCTTCTACACGTGCCTCTCAAGGCCTGCACCCTCTCTAAGATGACCTCAGGGCCAGATCTGTTTGTTTTTAATCATTATCATAATCTCTTTTTTTTTCCCATAATTATTCTGAGCTGTGAAGATTCCCTAAGAGAGTGGCCGGCTCACAAACTGAATGAATGAATGAATGAATGAATGAATGATTGAATGAATGAATGAAGGAAGGAAGGAAGAAACCCAGAAAACGTAAGCCTAAAGTAAAACGCATACAGGAGTATCCATGAAAAAGAAGATTTTATGAAGAAGGTATATAAAGCATAATCGTCTTCCAAACTCCAAAAAAGAAAAAAAAAAAATTAAAAAATCAAATTCTGTTCGGTCTCCTAGATCACATCAACCAGCTCTCAATCCTCAACCCACATCAACACTCTGAGGAGAGGACACTGTGATGATGTCAATCAAATTTTTACGCTCTTCTAAAATATGCACGATGGCTTATTACTTATTCATTTTGGCTGCAGTGCGCTTTAGTGTATTGACAGACGCACAGAGAGAGAAGGAAGAAAAAAAAAAAATGAAAAGCAGAGTCCTTTAAAAGGTATGCCGTCGCCTGAAGCACATCAGCTGCTTGTGTCAAACATCTCGTCTCCACCTAATCCATCTCTAAAGTCTTCGACGCTTCTCTGTCACATTAAAGACACATCGCTCACCATCCTCACCGGACCTTCCCTACTTTTCCCCGTTTTTACAGTTTCCTTCAGTAAAAAAAAAAAAAAAAACCCTGAGAAGGAATTTCTGAAGTTTGTCGAAATCTGCGAAACCGACTAAGGCCTTTAGATGAGTCACTTCCTATGACAGAATTGCCTTTTTTTTTTTTTTTTTTCTTGCACGAATTCGTCGATCCTTCTGAAAATGTAGTCCAGGCCCTCCTCAATTCCATGAAGGTACAGGCAAAGAATATTAAGGTTTTGATTAGACACCTGCAGTAAATAATTTCTTAATTACCCTAGCCCAGGAGCCGCTCGCTGTGTGTGTGTGTGTGTGTGTGTGTGTGTGTGTGTGTGTGTTTCTGGCCGTCATTAATTACACGTGCAGATGCGTGAGGACAGTACTCTTTATCACCGCTGTGAAGCAGAGCTGGAGTCTCTGGTGAGACGTAACTCACTTATTCTTTGTTACCTATTCAACGCCGACGCTGACAGGCAGACAATGCCACGGGATCCCTGGACACAAAAGCGCTCCCTTAGTTTATTAATTTGGGCTCAGGCGTGGGAGCCCCTGCTAAATTACACTGACCCCCCGCTGGCAAGAGAGATGCCCAGGAGAACCAGCCCAGACGCGGCTCCTACCCGATCGCCGGGAAAGAGGAGGCGCTAAGCCGACGCTAAGTGTCTGAACTCGCTCCTCGTCTGTTAATTGCGTGTTAAATCTGTGGGCATGTACGGGGCTAACTTGGAGAGGTAATTAAAGAAAGAGCGTCGAACTTCTCAAAAGAGCTTCAGCAACTTGTCTCCTCGTTTTTTGTTGTTTGTTTTGTTTGTTCGTTTATTGCGCCGCGCGGCTAAGAGCACCTAAAGGGAAGTCGACGAGGGACATACTGAGCGCCGGCTAGAAACATCAACAAATAAAAGTCGTTGCGACAAAAGGCTGTTAAGCTTAACTAAGTCAAAGATTAGCTCGACCGCCGAGTTGCCAAACTTTTTTTTTTTTGCTGGAGGAGAGGACAAACAAACAGAGGACAAAGAGACAGTGTTCAGAGACAGGTCTATTGAAAAAGAGTGCCTCGTTAAACAGTCTGAGACCAGTGAGTCATAGAAGCCCTGGAGACACACTGATAAACAAACAGAGAGGGAAAGAGGACATACCGCCAGCTAGATAAGCACACAGTTATTGCCTAACACAGACACACACACAGACACACACACACACACACACGTACGTTTGTGTTTATATCCTAATGGGGACTTCCCACTGACTTATAGTTTACTGTTACTGAAGGATAATAACCATTCCTAACCCTATCGCTAGACATTGCCATAACCAAAGAAATGTTTTGGCATTTTGTGTTCTACCAATAACTATAATATCTTCCATCAAAAAAACAAAAAAAAAAAATTCCCAGAAAATGTCCTGAATACGTTAGTTATGTCAGATATTTATAACCACATGGGGACGTCTGGTTCACGAGATGAGTCCCCAACAACCACAAATGCACACATGCACACACACACACACACACACACACAGAGGATTCAGACAACAGGACATTACATAACGCAGATCAAAGCAGGAGAGCACATGGGAGCTAAACTCGGTCCATGTCAATGATAAAATTCAGAATAAACAGCAGCTTCACCCATAACACTCCCCTCTACGCTGCAAAAAAAAAATGGGAGATCTGCTACGGCCACAAGGCCAACCCCACCAGCAATGATCACACTCACGCTGGGAGCCTGAAAAAGACAGAAAGAAAGAAAGAAAGAAAAAGAAAGAAACAAAGAAAAAGAAAGAAACAAAGAAAAAGAAAGAAAGAAAGAAAAAGGAGTCTGTTCATGATTTCATAGATCCCAAAAACAAAACTGTGATTCCATGCACCGTGTAAACTCCTCTGAGAGAGCAAGAGCGAGAGAGTGCAGGATGGAGAGAGAGAGAGAGAGAGAGAGAGAGAGGAGATTACAGTGGCTTAAAGTGTCTCCTGTCTGTCCAGAGTGGACTTAACAAGTTTAATTATTGAATGAGCTCCAGTCTTATCAAGAGATTTAATTATAGCTCGTTCTCCAAAACCTGAAGATGGGCCCAGAATGAGGTTGGGCAGCAGGTCTGTAACTGTTGTTGTTGTACCAGGATCTGCCTATAACAGTTTCCCTCATACTTAGAGACTCTTGTTGATTCCAGACCATTACGTGAAACACGAGTCAATGTTTCATTGTTATGATTAGGTTTGGTTCCCAATAATGCAGCTGGAATGGTATGATGATAAACTACAGAATCACAAAACCTGAACGATAATTCACGCTTAACGGTTTCATTTTTTTTTTTCCCCGTCGCCATATGGTCTCAATAAAAGTAATATACTGGTCGAACACATCCCGAAAAGATCTTTCCATACTCTTCAGCTCTGACGAAAAAGATGTATCTTTCAAATCTTCTTCTCAAACAAAACAAAAAAAAAAAAACAACAAAAAAAAGTTATTGTACATCAAAGCAATAATTCTAAAGAACTAGGAGTTCACGGCTAAGGCATCTGTACGTCTGAAGTGTCAGTGGGAAAAAAAAGTTTTGAGGAACATATGAGGACAATAAGATGGTTCCCCCTGATAACAGCAGGCCTTTGCTGTGCAGACCTGAGACATAATCTTCTTTATCTGTGTGTTACACTTTTTCTTCTTCTTCTTCTTCTCTCTTCCAGGGCTGAGGGAGCAGGTCTCAGAGGGACCGTGAAAGTGTCTGGATTACACGATGGTTGTAATAAAGAGAACTAATCGAGCCAGGAGGGAGGACGTCAAAGGAACAAAGCACGAACCGTAGCTTCTTACTCCCCGTCTGGTCAATCCACATGCTGACGGAGAAAGAAAACCATCTCAGCATCTCAGCGGGTAGACCGTATATAACAGCGTATACACTGGCCGTTCGCTCGACTTCAGTCAGCGCCAAGGAGAGCAGTCACGAGAGAGAGCGCGTGCGCCGCGGTTTGAAGTTCGAGTTCTAAGGTGTTTGTTTGACTTGCGTGGAGAGACTAAACCAACAGCCACGGGAATTTGTTTTCGCTTTGAGAGCGTCCCCTCGCGGGCCGATACGAACGCCCGGACCTGGGTCTCGGAGGGAGGCCATTTCCCATTCTTTGTCATGTTCACCGACTGCTGTGGCTTTTCCCAGCAGTCTAGGGCCTTTCCTCCCCACTCCCCCCCCCCTCCCAAACCTGCCCCAATTCCCTTCGCACAGCTATGTCAGATCTAAACAATGCAAGGTGTTAATTTGTTAAGTAAAACAATATGCTTGAACGCACAGCTTTCGTGGAGCTGCAAAAAAACATTTCCAGATGCTTGGATCTCACTTTGTTGTAAAAGCACCTAAATTGAATAAAAAAACCCTTAATGATGTTGTTATTGGAAGGCTATCGAGTTCGAAGATCAGTGCGCCTTTGCACTTGAGACACACGGAAAAACAAAAAAGCTGTCTGCATGACTAACCTCTCTCCTCTTTCTCTCCACACTGTTCTAGATTCTGCTCCAAATTAGAGAGTTTCTCATTGCTGCAGACAGCAGTTCTCAATTTATTTAAACCCCATTTTTTTTTGGTCACAAATCTGAGGCATTGCTAACCGCCACGAGCGGGTTTTCACACGAACTAAAACGTCCCTCTGTCACGAAGCATGAGGGAGGGAGGGAGGGTTGGGGACAGGCGCTGTAATGCACTTTGATGCCTCATTTGCCGACGGCTTTGTCTTCTGCCTGTTGTTTGTCAACAGGCATTGCCTGTTGTCAGAGATAAACTCTCAGGTGAATGACAACACCATGTTTTCTGTAACAGTGTGCATGTACTGCTACCTTGGCACTAATTTCCTTTAAAAAAAAAAAAGAAAAAGAAAGAAAGAAAGAGAGAAAGAAAAAAAAGACAAGACAAGACAAGACAACCGAAGCAAACTACCTCTCCTGCTGCTGAGTGGCCTTTGACAGTGTTTTCCAGACGTAATCGTGCATAATTAAAGCGTAATCTGCTGGTGATCTGTGCTGGAGCAGCCCGCCGCCGGAGACAAGCCGGGAAGAAAAATGGGAAAAGGTGGCTTTTAATTAAAAGCGAATCAGAGCCAGCCTCTAATCTAGACCCAACACTCCTCCACCACCTTCCCTAAGCAAAACCACAGCTCTGCTGCAACGAGCAGGCAAGGACCACCAGTCCCAGTACACAAACTGATCAAACCCAGCACTCTGCCGAGGACGGAGTGATCCCAGTACACAAACGGATCAAACCCAGTGCTCTTCCGAGGACAGAGGGATCCTCAGACTCTCAGGGCCTTAAAAAACATTTAACTCAAAGACCCAGGCTGGTTTTCACATCGACCAAACACTGCTGTCTCTGATTGGCTGATGTGAGTGTGTGAGTGTGTGTGTGTGTGTGTGCCAGTCTCCCAGGTATAAATCAGCGTGCAGTTTTGGGATGAAAGTCAAATCCAGTTTCGCTCTGGACATTATGGACCAGACTGGAAAGAACGACTACTAAACCAGTAAGTGTGGGTTTGAGGAGGAACCCTGGCAAAAAAAAAAAAAAAAAGAAAAAAAAAAAGAAAAACATCAAAAGAAACGTCAAGATATATAGCAGCACTGTTGTGTTTGGTGGTCCATATAAATCACTGGCAACCAGTTTCCCTGCAGTTATCATCGCATTCTGGGGAAAATGGGTCAGTGTGAAAACATAAAGCAAACTCAGGTGCCATTGTGAAGTCATATCTTACCATCTCAATGACAACTGAATTACATCTGTCATCTGGGGCCAGCCATCAATCTCATATTTTCAACAGGGAGGGAGGGAGGGAGGGAGAGAGAGAGAGAGAGAGAGAGAGAGAGAGAGAGGAAAGAAAGTAAGGGAGAGAGTAGGAAATAGAGGGAGTCAGCCGGTGAACGAGTGAAAGGAGAGAGGGTGGGGGAATTGAATCATATGTGCGGATCAGTGGAGCTGAAAACCAGTCCATACATTTGTTTGATAAACAAGGGAGAGGTTTTTTTTTTTTTTTTTTATACTCTGCTCTGCTCTGGAGAACAACTGTGCGTGTCATCTTCAAACCGGAGACCGCTGGGGGCACCCGAACGGAGGACCTCTGTGCTCAAAAGAAAAGAGAAAAGAAAGGGAAAAATTGAAAAGAAAAGAAAAGAAAAAGAGGAAACGCAGGCAGGCTCCCTGCACGGGCTACGTTATACTCTGAGGTCCTCCACTCTGTACAAAAACACTGCCCACATCAAGAGGAGCAAAAGAGACAGAAAAAGAAAAGTATGAAAATTTAAAATGCGTCGCGTAGTCCGATGCTATTTCGCTCTTGGGTAAAATGAATCTAACGCTCAAGCATTTTGCAGCCTTCTAGTTTTTTGTTTTGTTTTTTTTTGGGGGGCGGGGGCCGGGGGTTTGTTTTCGAGATAGCTCTCCGAGACATAGTTTATTATCTGACACAATTATTATCTGGACCAAATTTCCTTTAATCAATTCACGATGTTACCTCAGAAAAGTGACTGCAGGGTATAGCTCCATCATTAGCACGCGGTACTGATAGCCTTGTTCTAATTCTGTCTGTATTATATTACAGTCTTACACCCGTAAAATCCCATGCTATAATTGCCAGGGAAATTTAAATTACAAAGTGCACAGAGGCCTATTTAAATTTGCTTTAAACTTGGCTAATGATTTTTTTTTTTTTTTTTTACATCACAACCTCCTCCCCCCCCACCCCCCTCCTCCCGTTTCTTTTTTTCTATCCTCTCGCTTTTTTGGACCCAAAAACTTTTAACAATGCAACTTCTTATTCGTTCGTCCCTGTCCCCGAATGCCCCCCCGCCCCAAATTTTTTCTTTTTTTTTTTTTGGTCTCCCTTTTTTTTTGCTCTCCTGCTCTTCTGCACAAAGTGCCGTCGGCCCTGTAGCATCTGCTGAGAATGTGGTATCAGTGTGGATTTATCCCACTCAAGGAAAAAAAAAAAGAAAAAAAAAAAGAAACATACCAAGCTCTAAGAAAAGGACATTTGATTAAGTTCCACGCTCTGATTTATAAGAGATAGAGAGTGTAGCAAATGAAATTAAGGTATTCCTTTTTTTTTTCTTCTCCCAGAGGGAGAGTGTCATTTAATAGAAGAAAAAAAAAAAAAGCTAACTCTCTCCCCCTCCCATTAATGGAGGAATGTGTGAGGGAGAGACAGAAGTAAATCTCAAAGTGTTTTTAATAGCATTCTTTACAGCAATGAGTGTGTGTGTTTGAGTGTGTGTTTATATTATCAACTAATTGACTATAGTCACACACTATAATAGTATATACTATACTATACATAACATACTCTAGTGTACAGGCCATATCTAATATACTAAGTGTAGTGTACTACACATGAGTAAGACAGCACATGCATGGAAAATGGAATGTCAGAAGAATCAAATCCTTTGGAGAGACAAGGGGAGTTCAAGTACGCGCGCGTGTGTGTGTGTGTGTGTCTGTGTGTACTGCCTGTATTTTTCTAAAATATGTGTGTGTTTTTGTGTGTGTGTGTGTCTGTGCCTTCTGATTGGTCTGATTGCTGTTTGCCACAGAGGTGGTGTTTTAACATGTCTGTCAATTGATGGGTAAGACAGGCCTATGGCTGGGGGGGCAGATGTGGCTGATTTGTTTCTGCTACCTCTCAGACTGTTTCCCTGCAGAGAACAGCCACGACAGGTTCATAAATCACGACAAGAACACACTACACACACGCACACACACACGCTCACGCACGCGCGCACACACACACACACACACACATTAACACAACATTCCATTTTATTACATTTCCAAAAGAACAATAATTTGTCTTTGCTGAGACAAACAACATCACTTTTCTATAGCGCGATAAACCAACAGATCCAAATATTCCTGGAAAAAAAAAAAAAGAGAGAAAAGAAAAATGCAATGCCACAAACACAATGGGTTTTTTGTTTTTGTTTTTTTGTTTGTTTTTGTTTTTTTTTTTTTAACTATGCAGACTCTACTGTACAGATCATCACACTGTACACATCAAAATGATTCAAAACAACCATCTTTCCCTCGTTCATCTGTCTTAGTCAGACACCCCGGGCTGCTAGTTTGATTTGTAGCTCCCTAGAAAAAAGACCCCCCTTCCGGATCCCCACGACTCTCTGCCAGCACAACAATGCAGAGAACCCCCCCCCCCCCCCACTTCAAACCCAACCCTCGCATAACGTAACGAGAAGCGTCTAGTGCAGTCCACCGCCTGTGTGCAGGCCTGATCACATTTCACAGCCAAGTCCCCTCACTAAATCAAACACATCTCCACTTTTCATGCCTGCTGTTCTTCTGCCCCCCAACACAAGTCTGAGAGTGTAACGCTGCCCCCCCCACCCCAACGCCTCAGCCCACCCCGCCCCGCCCTCACCTTACTCTCTTTTTTCTGCCCTTAAACTGATCCCCCGTGGGAGGAAGGGGGGGGGGTTGCAGCTGCAGAGAACGAACATCTCATTTCTCCTCTATCTATCATTTCCTATAAACTCTGTAATGTATAATTCATCTGAGACTTTCATTACTCACTTCACAGGAAATCAATAAGCACAATTAAATCCTTCTCCACAAAAAAAAAAAAAGAAAGAGAATAAACAACCAACAAAAAAGGGACAGAAGTGATTTGAAGTTTCATTGCATCTCATTCATTAATGGAAACAGAGAGAGAGAGAGAGAGAGAGAGAGAGAGACAGAGAGAGAGAGAGAGACAGAGAGAGAGATAAAACAAGAATCACTGTCTTGATGACTGCACTGGTAACTGGTAAGATGGTGGCGGTGATCAATAAAAGATCTGAATGAAATTCAAACTTTATGTTTTTTGGTACATCAGCGGCACACAGGTGTTGCGACCAGCATATGGTCCAAAAAAGCAATGGGAGCTATGGAAACCCTTCACAGAGGGCTCCTGCGCCTCCCACCGCAAGCGGCTCTCCTGCCATTTGAAGGAGACCCAGCCGTGACACGTCATGCTATAAGATCCTTCACGGCTATATTTAGGGTCTGAGGTTCAGGGCAGAGGAAGAGAATGCGACACACGAGAGGTCTGCATATGGCATGTGCCTCCTGGTGATCTTCAGCATCAATCTCTGTCTGGGCCATCAGACCTCAGCCTGGCAAAGGCCAAGACTTTATAAACCTCGGACACGTTCATAAACACGGGTATCCCCGGGCGAACCCACGCAACCTCACGACTCTCCAGCCTGAGTCTGCAGAAGGGAAAAGGGGGGAGAAAAAAAAAAAAAAAAGGAAAATATTTTAAAGGTCAGTTAGCAGCCTGATAAGGGCTATTGTTCTGGGTTTCCGGAGTTACCTTTAGGTAAAAGACCTGAAGGGCCAGGCAAAATCAGACAGGAAACAGGCAAACACACAGCAGGCTTCTCAAACTGCCCCCACACCCCCCACCCCACACCCCCACCTTCATTTCACAGGAGCCCCGGGATGGAGAAGCCGATGCACTTGGGCGAAAAGCAGCATAAACAGGTAGGCAGGTGTCTGAGATGGATAAACAGGTAGGGAGATGTCTGAGATGGATAGCAGTCTCTCTCAATCTGTCTGATAGCCCAGAAACTGTCAGACAAGCAGCTTACTAATACACTTGAACGTTGGTTTTTTTTTGTTTGTTTGTTTTTTAATTTTTCCTTTTTTTGAGAAAGTTGAAAAAAAAAAATAAAAAAACAGCAACGGAAAAAAAAGGTTGTGGGAAAATAGGCTGCGCTTCATTGTTTGAAACGGGGGATTTAGAGGGGGCGGGACAACTTGATCCAAACTGTTTGGATTTGTGAACAATGCCAGCAAATAATCAACTATGGTGTATTTGGAATGGTATACCTCAGGACACCCCCCCCCCCAAAAAAAAACACACACACACGCACACAGAGGACAAAGTGACAAATAAACAACTTCTCAATAAAACACTTCACAATACTCAGTCCTCCTGAGGAAACATTCCACTCAAGCAAAAAAAGTACCTGCCTAAATTCACCAGGCCTTCACCAGAGAACAATCTGGGGCTTGATGATGATCTTGTTAATCTGGGGCTTGATGATGATCTTTTCAGTCTGGGGTTTGATGATGATCTTGTCAATCTGGGGCTTGATGATGATTTTGTTAATCTGGGGCTTGATGATGATTTTGTTAATCTGGGGTTTGATGATGATCTTGACAGTTTAGGGCTAGATGATGATCTTGACAGTCTAGGGCTTGATGATGATCTTTTCAATCTGGGGTTTGATGATGATCTTTTCAGTCTGGGGTTTGATGTTGATCTTCATAATCAGGGATTTGATGATGATCTTCATAATCTGGGGTTTGATGATGATCTTGACAGTTTAGGGCTAGATGATGATCTTGTTAATCTGGGGTTTGATGATGATCCTGATGATCTGGGGATTGTTAGTTAGCTGACAAGCTGAATCAGGAGCACGGGGGCAGGGAGAGAGATCTAAAACACACAGAGCTGTGTACCTCCAGGAGCAGGGCAGGGAACCATTTGACAAGACCCTGAAGGAGATTGTTCTCCGTCATAAATCAGACATGATCACTGGGTATCTGTTTGTGAAAACATCTTTGTTCCACCTAACCACCGATCCAAAGGCGACAAGTCGTCTTCTTTGTTTTCATAAACAAGAGACTATTTTCAAGTAAGACATCATTCAAGCCCCATCATCTGACACCTCTTTCTTTCCCTCCTTTTTATTTATTTATTTATTTGCTTGCTGAAGATTGATGTTCATCTTTGTTCGCAAACTCTTAAAATGATATTTGGGTGATACTGTTGCATGTGGCCTGTAGTAAACAAACTGTCCAATGAGGAACGGGGGGGGGGGGGGTGTCCAAAATGAGTCCATCGACACATTCAGTGTTGAGCCATGACAGTACTGAGAATTCTTTGAGGCCCATTAGACAGACACTGGTCAGTCAAGCATGCATGTCACTGATAAATTGCTCTCCTTGATGAATGTGTGTATGGGAAAGAGGGGGGGGGGGGGATAAATATATAAATAAATAAACAAACAAATAAACAAATAAATAAACAATACAATCCCCCCCCCCCCCAGTAACTCTTCTGGAGAAAACAAATTATCATCCCTCTTTCATGGGCCAAGACACTAATGACTATGGCTACCAAAATGACAGTAAATGGGAGAGGGCTTGTTTATGACTGCTGGGGCATTTTGCCTCAGTGCCTCACAACAGGCCTTTTTAAAATAAATAAATAAATAAATAAATAAGATACTCCCACAGGCAAAATGTAACAGGAAGCTGAGGCTGTGGAGGGGGGAGGGAAAGAAAAAAAGTTGCTCAAAAGCATTAAAGAGAAAGACGTAGAACACGCTAAAAACATATGATGCAGTCACCACGAGAAGTAAATTTAAGACACTAGAGTCTTTTTCCAAGAACACTTGTTCTTTCCACAATTTAGCAATTTGGCCCTCACCCCGAGGGCAAAAACTGCCAGGGACAGACACACACACACACACACACACACAATTGAAGGGCTCTTTTCTCCCCTTTTCTGACCTCCACTCAAAGCATCCAGAGAACACAGATAAGCCCCAGAGATGAAGGGCATTTAAATTAGTTCAACGTTATTAACTCCTTTACTTGGGTTCAGGACATTATTGCATTAGGAACACTATTAGTAAAACTCTTCAGTCTGTTATCATTAGCAGGCTATGGGCAGTGGTGGAGGGGCTCGGAGATCTCATGTGTAGTTACCCGCAAAACTCTGCATTGCTCTAAGTACTTTTGGCAAGGGCTACCAGTTCCCATTAGTGGATCGGTGGACGGGAAGCCTGCAGCCCTAAGCGAAAATTCCCATTGGGATCCCGTCTTATCGGCTTTGGCAAAAAAAAAAACAAAGGTATCAGATGTTAAGTAAGATAAATATTCCCTTGTTTCAGTCATCTTAACATTGCTCACATTCTAAAGGTAAAAAAAAAAAAAAGAGAAAGAGAAACGAGACCCTCCATCTGCTCGTACAACATTCTCGCACTTGCCCAGTAAAGACAAATGAACGTGTCAGGATCCCAGTACAGCAAAGCCACCCGCTGACTGGATACCACTACGCTACCCCGCTGCTGCTGCTCGGCAAACTAGGTTAGCCATACTCGCAGGTGTTTTTTCCAGCTGAAGCAGTGGCTTCAGAGGTCACCGTGGGAGGGAGGGGGGGGTGGTCGTCTTTCGCCTGGCGCCTGACAGACCCCTACATCATCCACACCATGTAAAAGCCTCCCCTCCCCGCCCCCCCCCCAAAAAAAAACTCCTAACGCTCCCCACAAAGACGGCGTTCTCTTCGGCGACATTTCCAAGGCTGATTCTCCCACCGTCAGATTATAGCAGGATTTCCCTGAATGCACCCCCCTGACAGGGCTCCGAGCGAGCGAGCGAGCGAGCAAGCGATTCGATCGCAGAGTGGACGAATTCGAAAGTGGACACAGATGCACAGTAAATGTTTCGGAGCTTCTATGGACGAGAACAAGACACGAATATGAATGACAAACATATCAGCAGGATAACATGCGAGGTAACGTTAAGAATCAGTCTGGTGAAAGAGACAACAAAAAAAAAAGGGGAAAAAAAAGTGAGAGAGTCAGTCAGTCTCTCATTAACCAAACTGGAATTCGCTCATTGTTACACAGTGTGCCTTAAGCAAGAAACGCACCACTGACCGCACTGATGCAGCCGAGTACAAGTAAAGAAACACACTGCATTGTTCTTGTTATGTTTGCTGTTATGGTGACCAATCTATACATGCCGCAACCAGTGAACCCCCATCTTAGACCTGTCACCATTATTCCACAGATGATCCATGGCATACAGAGAGTCTATTAACTCTTAATATGATGACGACACGAGTGTTTAGGCAGAAAAATCTAGAAACATCTGGATCTGTTTACTGTACTGGTAATTTTTAGCCTGAGAGAGCGCATTCGTGAATTCTGTGTTGGATTGCCTCATTTCTACTGGGAAAATAAATAAATGAATTGATAAATGAAATAAATAAATACAAGGAAGGGAATTCAATCAAGACCAGTTAAACAGGTGTTGAAATTAGCACGTAATCTAATGAATCTAACTGTGTAAAAATCAATTTGAAAATTAATTGAATTTCAACGACACTCCCAGGTGAACCGGTGCCAAAACTACTTGAGATCATTTTGTTGTCTAATTTTGTCTAATGGACCAGAACTTTAATCACTGTTTTCAGGGTCAAAACACTAAAAGCTTCCTGTACAACCAATGTATAAATCCATCAGCTCAACAACAACAACAAAAAACCCTCAAAGAGTATAACAAAAACATACTCCTCAGAGCAGAATTTATAACTGAACCTATTATGAACCAGACAAATTCCATTTACAGCATCTACATCTGACTTCACCGCGTCCAGGCCAAACTCCGTGTTGGAGATATTAATGTTCGTGCCTTAACACAAATCAAAATAAAGGTGTGTCTGCGTTAAAAAAAAAAACAAACAAACAAAAAAAAAACTTTCATCGCTCTTTTTCCTGGGGGTAATCACAGAAGGGGTTCATATGGACAAGATTTTCCATGAAAAACAGTGGAGCTGAGCACCTTATTCTCCCCCTTTAAACACCCCCCCCGCCCCAGACTCTGTTGCCCTCTGACCGTGAGAGCTGCGCAGACAGCGATTAACGGCCTTCACAGCTGGCTCGGGGCTGGAAATCGGCCAATGGGAATGCGCCAAACCCGCGCGCTAATGCTTTTCACATTACGGATCACCGTGATTGCAATGCAATAACGGGACGAGGGGACGCAGCCAAAAAAACAGCTGTGCTCTCATCGCTTTTTCAAAACTCTGGACCTTTCGCTTAGAGAGTGTGTGTGTGTGTGTGAGTATGTGTTTTTTTTTGGGGGGGGGGGGGGGGGGGGGCTGTTTGTGTTTTATGTTTACATATTAGTCAGCTTGTTTATGAAGTCTTTCTGCCGCTTCTCTTTGACGGCCTAAAGCAGTAGTGAAGGAAATATGGCAATTTGAACAGGGTACATCTTCTCCATATGTGTATGAGATGTCAACAAAACATACATTTAATGTAACCATACACAAACCACCCTCAAAACGAGGAAGACAGGTGCTTTTTTTTAAATCTCAGATGATCTTAATCTCAGATGAAATACGTTCTTAAACAGCAAACAACGGGCCAGAGTTCTATGACAAACTGCCTGGGAGCAGGCTCACTAACAGTGCGGTGAAAAACAGCCAGGCTCTCACTCTCTCTCTCTCTCTCTCGCTCTCTCTCAATGCTGGCCCTGTGTCGGGGAGACTGGCAGGGCAGAGAGAGGAGAGCAGGACTCGTGATAATCACATGTTCTTGTGGTTTTTGGAGAGAAAAGTTCATGAAGCATTTGCCCACTGGCAACGTGTTCATCTGACCTTTGCTCGGAAAGTGGTAGTATGGGTTCTGGGAAGAAAAACGAAAAAAAAAAACGGAAAAAAAAAGAAAGAAAGAAAGAAAGAAAGAAAGAAAGAAAGAAAAAAAAAAGGAATAAGCTCCAGCCGCTTTGGGGGCTCTGTAAACAACCTGAATGCAATTCATCTTGAGTGTGCCACCACCCAAAGTCGTCGTAAAGTAAAACAACCGTGTTATCAGTGAACTGGGACTGACGAATGGAGGGGGAGGACAGACCGAAGAGGAAGAGGGGGGGTATGCCTGAGAATGGAAATGTGCACACCAACACGTCCACTACTCCGGGGATTACTGAATCAGAAGGGGTTGGGCATTTTTGGTTTTTTTGTTTTGTTTTGTTTTTTGTTTTTTTCCTCCCCCTCCCCCATCACGATTATGGAGCTGATAGTATAGAGAAATGGATTTGTTTGGACATTTTCAATCAAATGAAAAACAACACATCCCCCGCTTTTTTTTTTTTTCACTTTCCAGTCAAAACACAGACTCTGCGACTCTGGGTTGCAGTCAGGCACATGGTTGGTCACTGTACAACAGCACTGCAGCGTAGTCTGAAACTGCAATGTGTTAAGTTAGTCAAGCAATACAGCTGATTCAAATTTCACATTAGCAGCCCAATAGATTGACGGGGTGGGGGGGGGATCTGTTTGTGTATCAGAGACAAAATGTGCTGGCATCCAGATATGAAGCCAAGCTGACTCAGCAAAGACATGGCTTTCTGTATCTTTTCACCAAGGAACACTCAGGTTGTCCATCATCCTTAATCCATAAAATGGGTGGACATCCCTCTCTCTCTCTCTCTCTCTCTCTCTCTCTCTCTCACACACACGCATTAAACCCTCAGACGAGGAAGACCAACAACCCCCCCCCCCCCCCCCCCCCCCACCCCCCGGTCAGAGTTTCACTCAGAGAAACAAAGCCACCCCTATCTGAACAGTCTTCTAAATGTCACGTCTGATGTCACAAGTACCTCAAAAGCAAATTAGGGTTAGGGTTAGCAAATCCAGAATGCGCCAGCTTTAAACACAGACAGACAGACAGACAGACAGACAGACAGACAGAGGGAGGGAGGGAGGCAGGGTCCCCCTTCCCTACAGGAGGTCTTCCCTTGCCCTGACTGATAACAGTCTTAGAACTCCTCTTTCATGGAAATGAGATGCAGGATTTGATCCACCGAAACAATGCCACGGTGACAGACTCTCTGTTTATCTCTGCAGTCGCCACCCAAGACTGACACTAACAGGACGCAAAGAGAGTGGGTGTGTGAGTGTGTGTGTGTGTGAGAATCATTTGTCTGTTTAATTTTAAGTTACAGCATTTAAATAATTTACAGGCACTTAAACTCATGTCTCATTTAACATTGAGTCTGTCAACATTGCCACTTTCTGGAGTGAGAGCAGTGCATGACCTCAGATAACTGCTTTTGTCTGTCTCTCAACTTGTTGAGAGACCAACTTTTATTTTTTTCTTCTCTTTTTTTTTTTTTTTTAATAATGTTTTCACTTTGTTCTTTTCACTCACAAGCTGTTTTTTTTCTGATCACAAAATATCAAAAACGTTGAAATGCTACGGCTTGTAAAAGAAAGTCCGTTGTTGATTTAAATATCTAACAGAATGCCTGAAGGAATTAAGGTTATCAAAATCAGAACTGTCAAAACACGATGAAAATGACCTTGCTCTTTTCTCCACGGCAGGTTTGGTGGATGTGTGTGTGTCCCGCAATGAAACTGTGTGTGTGAATGCGTGTGTGTGTGTGTGTGTGTGCGTGCGTGCGTGTGTGTGTGTGCTTGTGTTTATGTTTGTCCCCATTAGTGCACACTCTTACTGTGATGTGGTTTAGACTCAGGGCAACTTAACACATCATTGGAAAAACAAAGACACGATGCCCACTAATCCAGACAAAGCCATCTGGAGCTACTTTATCAAAAACAAGACACAAGAGGCTGTGATTGACGCAAGTGCTGACCAATGGCAGGAAAGATTGATACTTGTTCATAAAAGATTTGAAGGCGAGAGCAACTTGGCACATTATGTTTTGAAATATCACTACTCATTTCATGATTCATCTTGTATGTTATTATAAACATGTCAAGACACACACAAAAAAGAGTGCATTTAGTGCATAATCACATAAATCAAACATGACTTACGGTCGTCTCGGCATCACGTATGACCTGACGTATCATAAAACAAGCACTGAGAGCATGTGGTAAACACAGACATTCAATGTCATGTAAAACAAAAGCAGAGCTCCATTAGGGCCTCACAGACAAAAACAAGCTCTTTCCAGACAACACACAGGAGCAGGATAAAGCAACAAGATATATATAGAGAGAGTCAAATCTGGACAAAAGCTGCTTTGAATCATAGGAGGAAAAAAAAACAACTGGTCAGCACAAGCAGGTTTTTGTCTTTTAGATTCATAGTCTATCTGAGGCTTCAGTGACTGCCTCATGAAAGAGTGTTTTCCCTTCACAATGTCAGAGCCCCACACCGATCACCCGGCATGTAACCGAACCGACAGAGGTTCCCCCAGAGTCAGGCCGTGTTCTCAGGGTCCAATCATACCCCCCCCCCCAAGACAGTCCCCCAGAGAAGTGTTCTGGTGGATATCCCATGTGCCGATGTCACCTCAGAGGAAAAGATCAGTTGGAGATTCCTGTGGACTAAGGATTGCTTCTGTTTGTGTTTTTTTTTTCATCGTTTCTTCTCTGGTGGTCAAGCAAAAGCCTAGGATATAATGATATAAATTCCTTTTTACATTAACCATCAACCTCAGAACGATCTAAAAGATTCCCGGGGGGGGCTTTCCGTAGAAAGTGGCACATAAGCACTCTGCATCAATAGGAGCACTGCCTTTATAAACATTTTAGTCCTGCATGGCCCTGCTCCTGTCTTCACAACGTGGGAAAGTCTCCCAGTGTTTATAGTGAGACGGAGCCCAGTTTATCACCAGCATGCATTGTCTCCTCCTCGGAACATAACGGTGACGTCTCCAGCGCGTGTGACTGTGTGTCTGACGTGGGAGAGAGAGAGAAAACCGAGGAAAAAAAACTCTGCTCGAGGAGGAAAAAACTGACCCAAAATGTCAAAGCCTCTTCATTTTGGTTCAGCGGCCTCTCATTGAAGATAGGCGTTTTGTTCGGTCGGTAAAGGTATCGACGTCTGCGTCCGTGCATGTGCACGGCGACACGTGTGTCCGCTCGCATGCCATTACGTTAATGCACATGTCACAATCCGATGTCACAATTTACGAACATAACACACGTCAATACGTCAAGGCGGATAAAAGGTCACGGCAAAGTTCAAACAACAGGTTAGAGAGAAAGACTAAGAGGTCAAAAGGTCAAAGGAGAAAACACTGAGGCGGTCTCCGAAGGGTTTTTTTTTTTTTTTTCTTTACAGCAAGGAGTGACAGTTTGCTCAAAGTCACATATCGGGTTTTATTAGACGGACTGAGTTACTTTGGGATTAAGACACGCGTCTTAAGAGGCTTTGTGGAGAGAAAGGATCGCTCGCTCTTTCACTGAACGAGGATTGTCTTGCCTGCGTTAGCCTTCTTCACCCTATCTGTCTCTGACAGTAATTCAGCTCATCCC
>NC_044502.1:44406254-44411254 GCF_902362185.1 Chanos chanos
GATGCTTTCTTTAGTCCAGACGTTCACCCCTCAGACTGAATCGCTTGGTCACTGTCTGTCACATAAATCGATTTCAAACAAAAGGCCCGGAGCAGGATACGGAAAATGATGTCATTTAGGGCGGGGGTTGGGGGGTGGGGGGTTAAGAAGATTTTTCCAAAAAGCAGTTTTATCAAAGGGGTGTGTGTGGTCATGGAAAAAATATATATATATATATCATCTGTGACTCAGAGGAAACAAACAGCCTCTATGTTTAAGCTCTTTGTACCATAGGAATGTCATATTCTAGTCTCCACTCAATATAATTTAATAGACCAAACTGAATCTTAAAAATATCCCAAGTATCCCCAAAATATCCCCCAAAAATATCCCCAAAACCACCTGCTTATGAATGTACAATAAACACAGCTATATTTTACAGACATTCTGCTTTTTTTTCCCACATTAGACTAACATTCCATAACATACAAGTAGACTTAACACACCAACACTTACCAATTTAACGTACAAATTGAGGTATCACACCCTAACTTAGCGCCGATCACACCCATACAACACTGAGGTTGTGAGCTTGAAAAGTCATGAAAAGAGTATGACTGTCTGGACTGTGAGGTTGTGAGGTACGGTATTGAGTATGACTGTCTGAGCTGTGAGGCTGTGAGGTACGGTACTGAGTATGACTGTCTGAGCTGTGAGGCTGTGAGGTACGGTATTGAGTATGACTGTCTGAGCTATGAGGCTGTGAGGTATGGTATTGAGTACGACTGTCTGAGCTATGAGGCTGTGAGGTATGGTATTGAGTATGACTGTCTGGACTGAGAGGTTGTGGGGTATAATATTGAGTATGACTGTCTGAGCTGTGAGGTTGTGGGGTATGGTATTGAGTATGACTGTCTGAGCTGTGAGGCTGTGAGGTATGGTATTGAGTATGACTGTCTGGACTGTGAGGTTGTGGGGTACGGTATTGAGTATGACTGTCTGGACTGTGAGGTTGTGGGGTATGGTATTGAGTACGACTGTCTGGACTGTGAGGTTGTGGGGTATGGAATTGAGTATGACTGTCTGGACTGTGAGGTTGTGAGGTATGGCATTGAGTATGACTGTCTGGACTGTGAGGCTGTGAGGTACGGTATTGAGTATGACTGTCTGAGCTGTGAGGCTGTGAGGTACGGTACTGAGTATGACTGTCTGAGCTGTGAGGCTGTGAGGTACGGTATTGAGTATGACTGTCTGAGCTATGAGGCTGTGAGGTATGGTATTGAGTATGACTGTCTGAGCTATGAGGCTGTGAGGTATGGTATTGAGTATGACTGTCTGGACTGTGAGGTTGTGGGGTACGGTATTGAGTATGACTGTCTGGACTGTGAGGTTGTGGGGTATGGTATTGAGTACGACTGTCTGGACTGTGAGGTTGTGGGGTATGGAATTGAGTATGACTGTCTGGACTGTGAGGTTGTGAGGTATGGCATTGAGTATGACTGTCTGGACTGTGAGGCTGTGAGGTACGGTATTGAGTATGACTGTCTGGACTGTGAGGTTGTGAGGTACGGTATTGAGTATGACTGTCTGAGCTGTGAGGTTGTGAGGTACGGTATTGAGTATGACTGTCTGGACTGTGAGGTTGTGAGGTACGGTATTGAGTATGACTGTCTGAGCTGTGAGGTTGTGAGGTACGGTATTGAGTATGACTGTCTGAGCTATGAGGCTGTGAGGTATGGTATTGAGTATGACTGTCTGGACTGTGAGGTTGTGGGGTATGGTATTGAGTATGACTGTCTGGACTGTGAGGTTGTGAGGTATGGCATTGAGTATGACTGTCTGGACTGTGATGTTGTGGGGTATGGCATTGAGTATGACTGTCTGGACTGTGATGTTGTGGGGTATGGCATTGAGTATGATTGAGAGAGGGAGGGAGAGAGAGAGAGAGAGAGAGAGAGTCTGAGTCAGAAATTCTTGACTGTATTTGCTGAGACTTCGTCCGTGCGAAATTTAAATAAATAAATAAATAAATAAATAATCACATTTAAAGGACCTGTGGTGTCTGGATTTTCATAGACAAAACTAAACCGTGCGGACACGGAGCACTGACAAGCTGACGCTGGCTTAGATATGACTCAGGATCAGCCTTCTGGCACCCATGACCAAGCCTCACCACATTTATGTAAGTGTGAAGGAAGTTAATTCCGAACTTCTCTCAGGTGTTGCATTACTGCGTTAAAAACTGCAAACGCCAATAACAGCTTAGTTTGTGGGCAAAACCAGCAAACAAAACTTTGTCCTACAGTGATATCAATAAAAGTCACTCATCCCTCCACAGGTAGGGTAGGTACATGGTACAGTTATCCTTGTAAGGACCGGTTTGAGTTTTAGACCTTGGGAATGAGGACAATTTGGGAAAGAGGGGACATTTTGGCTGGTCCTCACATCCTGAAAGGGCTGTTTGAGGGTTAAGACTTGCTTTTAGGGTTCAGGTTAGAATTAGGTTTAGGTTAGGGTTAGGGTATGGGTTGGGGTGTTTAGTTGTGATGGTTGAGGTTAGGGTAAGGGGCTAGGGAATGCATCATGTCAATGAGTGTCCTCACAAAGATAGAAGTATATGTTTGTGTGTGTGTGTGTGTGTGTGTCTGTGTGTCTGTGTGTGTGTGTCTTTGCTGAGAACTGACGCTACATGAAAAGTTGAGGCAATTACTCATCTCAGACCTCACCTCCACTCAACAACATGTGCTTCAGGCTACAAAGCTACTTCAAATTCATAATAAAAAAAAAAAAAAAAAGAACATTTGACAAAGGAAGATCTCTGCGCACCAAAGAAACAGTGTTTTTTTCCTGTCTTTTTTATGTAATTTTACTGCTCAGGGCCAGAAGAGTTGAACTCCCTAACTTTCCCCTTTTCTCTCTCCCTCTCTCTCTCTCTCTCTCGACCCCCATTGCCTTTCCCTGCTGGGGGCATCAGGTTTTTTTTTTGTTTCTTTTTTTTTTTTCTCAAAGTCTCTACTGTTCTCTTTCATGGCATTCCAGTTTGATCAACTTCACGGCTTCACGGGGAGAGCGATCGTTCACCTGCGGGCGCGGAACGAGGGGGTCTGGCTCACGTTTTGGCAGATCGGACACAGCGGGAGGCCCAGAGAAGCCTCACCTTCAAAAAATAAAAAAACACGATTACAGAGGAGAGAGAGAGAGAGAGGGAGAGAGGGAGAGAGAGAGAGAGAGGGAGAGAGAGAGAGAGAGAGAGATAACGATGCCAAGGAGGAGAGAAGTTTGAAAACTTCCAATAACAAGGCTTTTATTTTTCCCTTAAAGGTCTATCTTGTTTCTCTGGAGTGCTGAGGCAAGTTCGTCCGATTTCAGCAAACTAATTAGAAACACAGGAAGAACTGTGGCTTTTTGTTTTTGGTGGGGGGGGGTGTTTTGTTTTGTTTTTTTCCCAGTCAAGGTTTCTTGCTACACTGTCAAGATCTTGCCACAGTCAAAAGCCACATTAAAATGGCCACGTAAACGAGCAACGACGACTGGCGAAGGAGGTTTGTCCGCACTCGGTGTTTAACGCTGTGAGAGGTAGTTCCAAAACATCATCAATCATTTCAGAGGAGGGGTACGGCCCACAATCCTCTCTGATTACGAGATGGCTTCACTTCCCTAAACATTAACCTCCAGGTCCTGCATTTTTACACCCAGACAACAGATGCCTCTTTATACTGATGATAAAGAACCATAATGATACAGCGGGAAAATGAGTTCAGCTCTCAGGCCACACATAGCAGAGAGAGAGAGAGAGAGAGAGAGAGAGACAGGGTGAAAGAGAGACAGAGTGCAGAAAAGGGTAAAAGACATAAAAGGGGGGTAAGAGAGAGGGAGGGAGAGAGAGAGAGAGGGAGAGAGAGAGAGAGAATCAGTGAGCAGAACACAATGCAAAAGCATCCAAGCAAGGACAAAAGGGTGATGGCTATTACACAAACAGGACAGATGTGGTCAAACTCCTGGCTGACCCCCTCCCCACTCACACCCCACCCACGCCCATCTCCCAAAACCACCTATGTCTCCTCATATAGCTGCAGTCTGAGTGAGGAGGAGGGACTCAAAGGCCAGGCTGAAACACACACCCTCTCTTTCTTCCTCTATCTATCCATCTCTCTCCCTCTCTTTCTCTCTCCCACCATCTCTGTTACTCTCCCTGTCTGTCCGTCATTCTCTCTCTCTCTGTCTCTCTCTCGCTCTCTCTCTCTCTCTCTCTCTCTCTCCCCCACCATCTCTGTTACTCTCCCTGTCTGTCCCTCATTCTCTCTCTCTCTGTCTGTCTCTCGCTCTCTCTCTCGCTCTCTCCCCCCCCCCACCATCTCTGTTACTCTCCCTGTCTGTCCCTCATTCTCTCTCTCTCTGTCTCGCTCTCTCTCTCTCTCATGCTCTCTCTCTCTCTCATGCTCTCTCTCTCTCTCTCTGGGTGTTGTCATTGTTAAATCTACCTGTCTCTGAGCAGAGAGACGAGAGAGTGCTTTGCGCAGGGTGATGCAGCGGACAGCTACGTCAGCTGGTGCTGGAGGCCTGATGTGACGCCTGTGTAATGTGAGTCAATTATAGACGGCACTTGACAACAATTACAACAGACAATACAGGTGTCTGGAGCACTTTTCACACACGCGCTGTCAAAAAGCCGTCCAGGGCAGCAGCAGTGTGGAAGACCCACACACACACACACACACACACCCACACACACACATCTGTCTGTTGTCCAACTTTTCCAGGTATAAACTGAGCAAAATTCACTTCCCTAAAACCAGTTTGTGTTATGTAGTCACACATTAAGAAATACTGAGACTGGAATAAAGCACGTTTGTAGACCTGGCTGTACTCAGTCACAGAGGGAGGGGTGCGTTACAGGACACTGGCAGGGAGTCAAATGGGGTTCTGCAAAGTTGCTTGGTGAGAATTACTCTGCTCACGTTCCTGGTTTGGGAAAGGGGGGTGGGGGGTGGGGGGCAGGCTTGGAGGTGTCAGGCCCGATA
>NC_044502.1:44418754-44448754 GCF_902362185.1 Chanos chanos
CTGCTCATCTCTGAAGGCTTATGTAAACCAGGCTCGGCCCGGCCCGTAAACTCCAACCTGCTCATCTCTGCCTCTGGCACTCAGCATGAACTCCAACTGAACCACATTCCAATCCTTATGCCCCAATAATACTACAATAAACACTCCAATCCTAACTCATATCTCAACTCCAGTCCCTACCCCAATCTCAACCCCACTCTCAACTCCAATAAGGAACCCAATCTCAACCCCAATCTCAACTCCAATAAGGAACCCAATCTCAACCCCAATCTCAACCCCAATCTCAACTCCAGTCACAACTCCAAGCAAAACTTCAAGCATAACATTTACAACAATCAATAACATTTACAACAATCAATAACATTTACATTTTTTTTCATTTAGCAGACACTTTGATCTAAAGCAACTTCCAAGTCACTCAGAATACAAACTAGGCATGTAGTCATTAAGTGCCACAACTAAATGCAAGAGAATGTTTCAGGAAAAAATAAAAAAAAGTGTATTGCAAGTGACAACAGAGGGAGAAAGAGACAGATAAAGAGAAAGTGAGGACAGAGAGAGAGAGAAAGACAGAGAGAGAGAGAGAGAGAGAGAGAGAACAGAGAGAGTGAGAGAGTGAGCGAGCGAGCGAGAGCCAGAGAGAGAGAGAGAGCTTACACTGTTCCGATGTTTGAATTGAATCTGATGAAAAAACTCAGCAACAGGGGAAAAAAAAAAAAAAAAAGTAATGATCAACATTATGTATGAAAGTGTGGAGAGCCTGGACTGGACCAGACACTGACCGCTGAAGCACATCACCATCAGCTTATCTGGGACACTCAGGGTCAAGCCAATGTTTCCTCATCATTCACTCTATAACTGCACACACAGGGACAGTTCTTTGGCGTGAATTTGATATTGCCGACTGCCAACTAACACTGAAATATCTCTTCTTCCCTTTCACCTCGTACAACGTTTATCTGAACTCCTCGATTCACAGGCGTAGAACGGAGCGAAACAGTGAAGACGTCTACAGTCTCCAGGCCTCGAGACAAGAGGTTAAGGAAATGCAGGTAATGAGAGTGTTTTGTCCGGGACAGGTGTATATTTGAAGGGAGAGACTCCCTGAGAAAACCCCGGAGCACAAGTAGACCTTCCAGACGGCAGACGCGAACTGACTCAGGGCATAGAAGTTCTGATATTTAACTCAAAACATCTTTCAGAGGTGCTTGAAAAATGATAAGTTTCAGATGCTCAATATCTCTGACTTACCATAATTTGAAATGTAGAATACATAGGATTTGCCTGAAAAAAATCCATACAGCCCCTTTGCGATCAAATTTGTTTACGCATTACATCAAAAACGCAAAACTTGCTCAATATCTTAGACTCAGGAGAGAACAACATTTCTCTCGCTCTCTCTCTCTCTCTCACACACACACACACACAGATGCACACACACACACACACATACACACATGCAACTAAACTCAAAGTATGTATGGAAAAATATCACCTTTGTTCTGTTTCCTTTTAAACAAGAAACAACAGGACTTTCTGTTCATAGCTCCAGAGAGCTATAAGCAACCTCTTAATTCTTTAAAAAAAACATTCACACAAATTCACATATACACACCCACACAGAAACTTGCTACAAGATTTATTCAACACAGCGTGTTCGTTGGCATGATGGTAGATATTCTCTCTCTCTCTCTCTATCTCTGTGTCTCAGTCGTGTGAGGCGTTGATTAGCTGTACAGTAAGTGTGTGGGGAGATCATCCCATGCCCCATGCGGTTCACTCCAGTGTGGAGGATAGGCCATTTAACAGCAGGACACTGCCATTGACACAGAGGACACATCCAGCACACAGCACAGAGGGGGACCGACCGTGTGTGTGTGTGAGTGTGAGAGAGAGAGAGAGAGAGAGAGAGAGATAAGTACCACATCTTTTCAGCTCTGTTAGGGTTTTAATAGAAAACTGTAAAAAATCATTTAGAGAGAAACATCATTTGGATGAGGCAGTAGGGTGACATCTTTGCTGATGTCAGGTCAGAAACGTCTGACACACAGGTCTTCAGTGCCACAGTTTAAAGTATGTCAGACAGCATTACGATATCTCACAGGGGAAAGAAAACAAAAACAAAAACATAAAGAAAAACACAAACAAAAATGAAAAATGTATAGAAATGTCTCTCGAGAGAGAGAGAGAGAGAGAGAGAGAATCTATAGTGCGATCATCCCTTCACCCATAAAAGTTAGACATCAGCTTTATGCAGCGAGACAATTTGTCTGGATGCATCTGTGTGATCTAGGCCACGCTACACTGCACAGATGCGCTCATGCCACGACAAGACATGACTACATACATCATACTTCATACATGCATGTGCGTAAGCTTCGCTATACGCATATATAGAATCGTCCAAGACGAGCCCTTTGGGAATGGAGCCCATGTGTACATAAGCGTGTGCGTGTGTATGTCTCTGTGTGTGCGTGTGTATGTCTCTGTGTGTGCGTGTGTATGTCTGTGTGTGTGCGTGTGTATGTCTCTGTGTGTGCGTGTGTATGTCTCTGTGTGTGCATGTGTATGTCTGTGTGTGTGCGTGTGTATGCCTCTGTGTGTGCGTGTGTATGTCTCTGTGTGTGCGTGTGCGCGGACACAAGAGGACAGTGAACAGCGATGTGCCGCATCAGGCCTCCTCACTCTTTATCTGAGTCTGTGGTGACGTGCCAAGCGCCAGGCTCCCCTGCAGAACTGAAACGGGTTCAAAAGATCTCCGCTTGATCTCTCAGGACATCTGCTTTCGTCTGGGTCACTGGGGTGCACTCAAGCTTCAACTGAAACGGCCAGCCGAAAGCAGCAGTAGCAGCAAGAAACACCCCCCCCCCCCCAAACCCTCAACCAGAGCCCCGACCCCACCGCCACTACCACCACCACCCGCCCCCCCCCCCCCCCACCTCGTCCAGGAGAGCCACGATTGGCTCATCCCCCCCCCCCCCCCCCCGGGGCGCTGCAGCGAAGGCTCAGCCGCGCTGGTCCTGATTGGCTGTGTCATTGCGAGCAGGGCTGAGGCGCATTAGGGACACAGCGTGTGTCAGGGGAGAGCCTGTGCATTATGCAAACGCTCGCTGCTCTCCCTTCCCAGCCACGCCCAGGCCTCCAATAACAAGCATCCGACCGCCAAGGCCCCGAATAACCAGGATCTCTTCACGGGACAGAGCGTCCCAGACCAGTGTAAACGCAGACTACTCAGGTGGATCCTTGCCTGTATCCTCTTGGGAGTTTGGAGTTGGCTACAGAGGGTCTCCACAGAACCGTTACCACAATGCCAAGAAATTCTTGGAGAAAAAAAATGATTTTTTTGGGGGGGGGGGGGGGTTTATATTTTTTTTTTTTTAAACAGTGCTTGGCTATTCCGCTGTGAGTGCCTTGCTAAAGCACAAAGATGATGAGCTCCCTTGACAGAAGTCTGAATCACAACTGTTCACACTGTAGCAGAGAGAGAAAACAAGTTGAAGAAAAATTCCCTTAGCAAGCAACAGTTCTGTGTGGAAATACAGAGAAGAGCAACGTGTGTGTGTGTGTGTGTGTGTGTGTGTGTGTGTGTGTGCTGTGTACTTTAACCAAAAGATGAATTTCCAAGTTACGACTTTGGCTTTTATTCTCCAACACCCGGACAGTAATTCTTTCCCAGTGAATAGAAGGAGACATAGTGAATGAACAAAGAGTAATTCATTTTAACAGCGATGCAAAAAAAAGAAAAAAGAAAAAGGAAAATTACTTTTTTAGTTCAAGTTTTTGACCACTGGCCGCCTGAATGACAGCAGAAAACAGTTGTGACTTTCATATTAAATTATTCAATTTAGGCCGACTAAAGGGAGAGAGGGGAAGAAAAAAAAAAGGCTCAGATTACTTAAGCATTTCTGTTCCTGTTATTTTGTAATACGGCTGAATAATGCAAGTGTGCTTTCCATCAAAAATAACTCAAACTCAACCTTGACATTACATCTCAGAAACATGAAACATTATGAAAATGAAATATTTAGCCTGAAGGCCGCATTATCAGTGCCATTAACTGTACTACAAATTCTGTTATTTAAGGGAGGGGGGGGGGATCTGGTATCTAGGGGGAAGTACTGTATGCTTTAACTTTTTTTTTTTTTTAATGAGAGAGAGAGAGAGAGAGAGAGAGAGAACAGAGGGTACCATTTGTCCTGAACAAACAGTTCCATATGGGAGTACCATACCACGATCTTACAGACAGAAGGTAGAAATGCCCCTTGTCCTTTACGAGCCATGCATCGTCCTGTCAAAACACAGAGGTGTGAGCCCATATGATTACACTAAGATTGCCCAGAGCCCAATGCTCTGGAGTAAGTTTCCACTATACGCTGCGAGTCATTCACTGCCGTAAGCACGACACACCATATGCCCCCAATCTCTGAGGATGGGGGCGGTAACCCTTTACTACGACTATAACCTCCTCCTTTAACGTTCGAGAAAAAACGTTAAGGCAACGAATCGCACAACCATTGGAAACGCAGAGAAAACCTGTCTGAGACCAGACGACTATGTATAATAAAGGCCTGTAGGGAAGAGTCTCAGAAACGAGAAGTGCAATGGGAAAAGATGAAGTGTGGCAACGTGTTAAACATTATTATCAGTGTGTGATCTGTAGACCCTGGCCACGAGAACAGGACATGCGCTGCTGTTTCAACAGGCTGCTGATTGTGATCTCGCCATCTCGTGGTTTTGGATATTGTATGTAAACACAGCATTATGTGCTCACATGCATAGTGTGTCTGTGTGTGTGTCCATAACGACAGAAAACCTGTACAAAAACAGAAAAGTAGTCTAAACTGGGGCCTCCTCGATTGGTGAATCGAGACAGCTTCGGAGCAGTTTCCCGTGATCTCATGAAACCGTCTACCTAAAGTTCATGGCATTTCCAACAAGCATGTAATTCATGGGATGGATGGATGGATGGATGGATGGATGCATGGATGGATGAAGTCACAGTTAAAGATGTCAGGACCACTGGACCCAGTCTACAGATTCATTCTGTAACTGTGTATATATTTAAAAAAAAAAAAAAAGACCCCGAACACATCTGTGCCCGTTTCAGATAACTGACCAATGGCCTGTTCCAATAAACTTAACATGTGTTCCTCCTCTCGCTTTTCTCCCCTGTTCAACTTCTGTTACAACATAGTGAATCAAACCAATAACGAGAACCACACAAGAGGGCTACGCACAGCTCTCAACACGAGACCAAAAGGGAGTTTTGTGAGAGAACCGAGGCATCGCCAAACTTGAAAACATATCCAACACTTGGGCCAAGTCGGTCAGACACACGGACGTCTTCGTTAGCGGCCGGCTCCACTGCCTCCACCCGCCGTCAAGAAGACCGTACCGGTGTCAGAACCACCTGTCTGCCTGTCTCCAGGTCTCCAGAAACCTGACACCAGTGTCTGAGGCCTGTCCAGTTTGCTCTGGATATTGGTTATCAGGGAGGGACGCTCTCAGCTACAGCATGGCTGCGAGGAGCCCAGAGAAGGTAAATAATCCTTCTGCTTGTTAAAAAGCCACATTTTGCTTTCACATGGAGCAGAAACGACAGCACTGACTGCCATAAAAGCGAGAAGGCCACGCACCGTGGGGGCAGCCTTGTGAAAAAAAAAAGAAAAGAAAAGGAAAGAAAAGGGCAAACCAGGGTCGACACAGCTGCCTTCAGCGTGACAAATCCCTGGTTCTGTGCCCTCACAGCTCCCCGACTACAGCAGGCCATCTTAACACAAGTCCAGGTACTCCGTGATTGGAGGGGTCGGGGAGAGAGAGAGAGAGAGAGAGAGAGAGAGAGGACAGTTTGAAGAAACTGTTAAGAGCACATCTTCATCTTGTGATGTAAGGCAGAGGTATGATGACAGCTGATATGATGTGAGGGCTATGTGGCCACAGGGACACAACTGTAGCAGCTTCATGAGTAAATAAGCACATATTCCAGGATGACCGTTCTGGTTGGATGTGATAAAAAGAGAGGCTGGTGGGTGGGGGGGGGGGGGGGGGGGGTAGACTTGGAGGGTGGGAGTTTGCACCCTTTTCCTTGTGGACCTGCTTTTCACCAGCTCTGGACCATACAGCTTTAGATTCAGTGTTTTTTTGAAGGAGAGGAGAGCACAGAGGACACGTATTCCTCTCACACAGTAATGACTCCTGTCCGCCGACTCTTACGGAGACACAGTTCATTGTCTTGTCGGCACGGGCCTGCCGAGAACGGCGGGAGCTGGGGGGGGGGGGGGGGGGGGGGGGCGGCTTCTCTTTTCAGGCAGTGGAAATCAGATCTTTGCCCCAGCCAGTTCCGCCGCCTTCCATCAGCTCCACACCTCACCTCACAAGATTTGTCCAGGAACGATTGGCCACGACGTTCCTCCACGATTCGGCGGTGAAAGAACAAACGCCCCGAGACGCGTACAGGTTCTAGCAGGACGTAACGGAGGTAATACGGAATGCCAGGATGCTTTTTTTTGTTGTTGTTGTTTTGTTTTTGTCCCCACCCCCACCCCCCAGCAGCTCAGGCGTAATGTTGCTGATGGTTCGATCCAAACACGCTGACGGGGCTCCTACCACCACCGTCAATGGAAAGATCTCACCACGACACCCAGAGGAGTCTGCAGGACGCCAATGCTACACTGGCTCAACGTAATGATGCATGCCAAAGAAATCTGGGGTAAAAACACAACAGTCTCAGTTAAATAGATTAAAAAAAAAACAAAAAAAAACCCAAAAACCGTTCTGTTTCAAAAGGAAGAAGCCTTGAGAAGCTTTAATGAGGGAGGACGTTCTGTGTTTACCGTACGAGACTGTTTAATAAAGGAATAAATGCCTGCTCCAGCTTCTATGCCGGAGGTCACACAGCATTTAATTCCACGTAAAAGTGTATTCACTTTGGACTCCGTGACAGAATACGCTTCCCTTGTACCAATGTAAGAACATTTGGGAGCAGCGGGGGCTCTTTTTAAACCAACAGAAAACAGGTATTGTTGGTATGTAATGCGAGTGTGTACAGTTCAAGGGGAAATTCGTGTTTTATCTTTTTTTCTCCCACAGAGAGGGAAAGCTGGCCTTTCTTGACACAACAGTTGGAGGAGGTAACGACAGGCATATGTATAATAAAAAAAATATATGTAGAAGTGCCGTAAACCTTTTATCACTTTAATTGAAGTGCATCCATGCATGACTACTTCAGAATCGCCAACAAAATCTACAGCAGATTCAAACCACATAAAAGCAATGTCACCTCTTCTCTTCTTTTCTTTTTTTTTTTTTTTTTTTTAAACAGAGTTCTTCATAGCAAAGTCACCTCAAACGGCAAGAGAACGTCAAATGATAAGTCGTTTCAAATATTTACTGAGACTGAAAGTTTTAATGGAGGCAGATGAGTCCACTGGGGTGACATAACTATTGAGAGGCCTGGACTCAAAAAGGAATAACACCAAAAACCTAACAAGGGCGGGGGGGAGAGGGAGAGAGAGAGAGAGAGAGAGAGAGAGAGAGAGAGAGTGGAAGAAAGGAAGAGCAAAGACATTCTGCTGAATAAGGTTTGAGAGAGAGAGACAGAGAGAGAGAGAGAGAGAGATTCTCACCCAATATAGGCAAACATAAGATCTCTGAAATATTCACCAGTTGGCACTTAAACCCTTGATGAAAGCTAGCTCCTGGAACAAGACAGGCCACATTTCACTGCACTTACTGTTCCTCTCTCTCTCTACTACACAGCTTTCATAACACATCAAGGTCATGTGACACACGGAAACATCAAACATAAATCAGAGTGCGACATGAGCTGAAAACCCATCTTAAATTTATCATGAGCAGTTGACGTGAGCGAGGCAACGACACGAGAAGCTCGGAGAAGTTTGGAGGTTTTGCAAAAGACGGATTCGGTCTTGTTTCAGGTAACCTAAACGTCACGTGGGCTTTGACCAGGGCCGCTCCTCTGCTTCGGCTTGGGGGGGAGGGGGGGGGGGGGGGGGTTACGATTCAGTCTCTCAGGGCTTTACAGTCACAGCCTCTGTCTCCAGCTGTTTCACTCACACACTCTCAACCGGCAGACCAAGGGAGAGATGAATCTGCCGTCATTAAGGTACAGGTTTAAACCGAAACCCCCGTTAAGACCCCGGAGGGGTTCCTCCGTCCTCCGTTAAAGATGCCAAAGGGACAGGCCCCCGGCGGCAATAAAAGAACAGTAAAAAAAAAAAAAAAAGAGGAAGAAGAAGAAGACAACGATGACACCCATCACTATTCAGGGTCAGAAATACGCAGCCTCTGAGAGAAATATCTTTTTGTGTCTGGATGCATAAAAATAAGACCGTAACACTCCAGCTTAGGGCTAGTAAATCATTAAAGATGAAATTGGATCTACAATTACTGCACATATGTTTATAAATACGTCTACGAACAAGGGCCGAGACTCCCACGTCAGCAATATTTAGATCTCTACATTTCTAAGAGGCTTCTTTAAGCACTTGACTTTTGTCCTGGGTTATTGTTCAATGTATTCGTTTTCTTTTCGACGCTTCCTGCCTAACGTCTCTCTCTGACGGAAAACCTGATCTACAATCAAGGACACTCTCCTGAGCTAATGCGCTAACATCACCTATAACAACGTTTACTTTCGTACAGAGTGGCGGGTGGTTTCGTACCACAGCGAGCATAATAATCATAATGGTCACAAACGTAATATTTTCACCGTCTCCGGCTCAGGGAACAGATTCGCGGGAGTTCGGCAAGCGCGGGCCCCATTTTCAGCGACAGCTCCAATCAAACCAGCAGGTTGGTACCCTGCTGTGTGTTAGCACCAGTACAAACTGCCCTCACTGGTCAGAGGGAAGGGCCAGCCATGAGGCAGACACCTGGCCGCCCAGGCTGTGCCACTGTAATGGGACATTAAAGGGGTTTTTTTGGCCTTGTTTCAGGGGCTGATTGGGTTACACGTTTCCCCAGCCCCATTGGATTCTCATCACTGACCTTGAGGTTTTTTGTCTTTTTTTTTTTCCTTCTCTTTTGATCACTGAAGAGCTAAAGGGTAGCGAGAGTTTGGGGTTTGATGGCATGGTACTGATATCGGTGTGTCATACTCTACCGAGATTCGCTCAACTGACATCATTTTACCATCTGCAGACTGGGAAGGTTGGGAGGCAAAGCTTGAGTTGGACAAGGGATCAAGCTATTTGCCAATGGCTTGTATTCTCTGAACATTTTTGGATGTTCAGCCCTGGTTCTGCAGTCCTCTCAGTCCTCTCACATTTACCAGCACCTGTTCCATGACTTTCTTTAACTGTCTGACGCGCACCGGTACAGAATCAAAACAGATTCAGACCTTCACCTGCTAGCCCCTACGGCAGTCATTCCGACAACATGTGGTTTGTGTATGCGTGTGTGCATGCATGTGTGTGCATGTGTGTGTGTGTGTGTGTGTGTGTGTGCATGTGTGTGTGTCTGTATAAGCTTGTGATTCAATCAACGGTTTCGCAGCTAATGAAATTTCTTCCGACACGCTAACATGTCAGCAGCGTTCCATTTTACGAGAACAGGTCTAGGTGGCATTCTCGAAAAGGTCACATGTAACAAAGGCTTATTTTTCTAATTTTCCTCACGACAGAAACAAGCCAAACCGGCAATGTTTTTAGTAACTGAACCAGTGCCTAGTACAGCAAAATAAATCTTTTAGAACCACTGTATGCATTCATACCCAAAGGCCTAAATCCAATAATGCAAACCTGACTGGGTAGCAAAAGGTGAATGGCACAGAACAGCTTCCTTGCAGGGTGTATCCTTCCCTCACGGAATGATGTCAAGCCAAACAGAACGACTGGCTGGTTTTCGCCTGAACCATACACGCCGGGGTTGGATCCAGCACCACGCAAGTCAGCTCAGAGAAAACACAAGGCCCAACTTGTCCCCAAGACTAAGACCCCCTCCCCTCCCCGTCCCCCTCCGGCAGCTGAAGGCACCAGAATCCCTACTACACCTTGTTTGTGTTGGCTTGGCTGTAATTAGGGTCCGTCGCTGGTGAACCAGAGTGTTGTGATGATTGATGCGTGGTGGTTGAGGGGAAGCACAGACAGGCAAGTCTGGCAAACCACACAGGAAGGGGTCTGTGCCCAGGACTCAGGACTCCACTTACCTGGCCGGACAGAGGAAAGTGGAGAAAAGTATAGGTGTTTGAATTTGGGGTTTTTTTTTGGGGGGGGGGGGGGGGGGGGGGGGGTGCCTCTGGTCTGGCGCGCGACCTCAATGACCCGACACCAGCGAGCCAGATCCTGAAACCAGACCACGGGGCGGAAGCGGAGTAGAAACACGTCGAAAGCTTGGACACTTCCGAACAGTCTTCTTTCAAAACGAGCTGCGCATTTCAATTTCTCACGAGTAATGACAAATGAGAGGAACCTGCTGGCCCCCCCCCAAAAAAGAAAAAAACACATACATAATGACATGCTCTGTAATATCTTTCGGCAGCTCAGACAGGTATGAAAACAAGTGTATTTCAAAAGCCTCTGTCCTGGTTTGGTCTAAGAGCTCTCAATTCTTCTCAGCAGAACCAGTGCAAAAAAAAAAAAAAAAACACACTCACAGTCAATAGTTTTTTTTTGGGGGTTTTGATGTTGTTTTGTTTTGTTTGTTTCTTTGTTTGTTTTGTGGGGGGGTTTTTTTGGTAATGAGCTTATTCATCTCCCTTTATTGACTGAGTGCAGAGCAGGTAACAGTCCTCCGGTGAAGTGTCAGGTGGCGTGATTGAATTCAAAAGGACCATTCTAGTTCTGACCGACGCAGTCGCGCCTGCCACAAAGGGAAAAAAAAAAAAAAAAGGACAGACAGCCCAACGAGGCTAAACAATCTAACAGCAGAAGCGCCCCAGACGCCCAGGCCTCTTACAGAATGATGTACGCTAATGTACATAAGCATCATCCTCTAAACACGCGCTCTCTGGCACTGGGCCCAACTCTGACCGGTGGATTTCACAACACACTACAAAATTTATAAAACAACTCAGAGCAACAGAAATGTTTTGAGTTTTGTGGCACAAAAAAAAAAAAAAAAACCTTGGGAGGACTGTGTCAGCTACACTCTACACAGCCAGCAATGGAAACATGCTTGTTCATCTTTATAATATGGGTTGTCTGTGTAGGTAATGTGAGTTCATTATCAGGTGAACTCTGTGTGTGTGTGTGTGTGTGTGTGTGTGTGTGTGTGTGTGTGTGTGTGTGCGTGCACTCATTTAATGAACACAGGCTGGCCGACAGCCAGCGAGTTATCAGTCTTTCTGGAACCGGTGCTTGGAACCAGCCTGAGAAGTGCTATGTCTGCTGTAGACACAGCCGAAAAAACAAAACAAAACAAAACAAAAAGGGCATTGTGAGGTAAAGTAGCTAAACGTGTTCAAAAAAAAAAGGAAGGGCTGCAGTGATTACATGACCATGAGACACCAATAAGCTATAGTCTGATTCTAAACAAACAAATAAATAAACAAATAAACAAACAAACAGAGACAGCCACAGAGAGGAGAGAGCCAGAAAGCAGCCGTATGCAGAAGCCCTAGAGACTCGCATAGGGGAGAGGACAGAGGGACTGAGGTAGTGAAGAGAAAGAGAAAAAGAGAAAGGAGAGAGGGAGAAAAAGGAGGGAGGAGAGGAGGCAGAGAGAGAATGAGAGAGAGAGAGAGAGAGAGAGAGAGAGAGAGAGAGAGAGGTAAATGAGTAACTGGAGGCTCATTAGGGGGGGAAAAAACGTCTATTTTCCCCCACTTCATTTCCCTGGCTGTTATTTCTTCAGCGTAATGTGACATGGCTTATCATCAAGAGCATTTCTATTGATGTGGTGTAAAAAGCCTCTCATTTTTTGTGTCATTATTTATTCTAAACAGCACTTTTTCTTTTTTTTTTTTCCTTAGAGGAGCTGGAATGCCTGCACAATACGAGCCTCCTAATTAAATTGCTATTCAGTCATTCACTGCATGAAAATTAATTTATGGAATGAAAAATCACAATTTTTTCTTTCTTTTTTTTTTTTTTTCTCTCCCGCCATCAAATGCAAAGAGCTAGCAATTAAAAGAAAGGTTCAAGGCAAGGTTCATTACATTAGAAATGGAAAGAGAGAGTATGTTGGAGAATGGAGAGATGATTTTAATAAAGGCAGATTCTACAAGCCACACTTGTTAGAAGCAAAGCGTACCCCCCCCCCTTCTCTCCCCCTTTACTGGATAAAAGACACCCCCCCCTCCCCCGCCCCCTCCGTATCGTTACAGTGCATTCCCTGGCAGAACTTCCCTTTCAGCTCAATTGTTTGAGACGATCTCTTTCTTTCATTAAATTTTCAAGTGTTAATCCAAGCCAGTCCTGAGTGCAATGTTGCAAGATATTTGCCACACGACGACGATTCTTTACAAGTTCGGTCTTTGACATTATACAAGCGTCACGCGCAAGTTAGCTCAGTCGACGTATCGGTCTAACGTGTCATTTCAAAGCCTTGTAGTTGTGTTTCTGAGCAGTCCAGTCAAAGTTTAGATGCAACATGAATGATGTATAATTCATTTATTTCTTTTCTGAGAAAGGGGGGGGGGGGAACAAGTCGAAGACAGCCTTTCATGTCTTGTGTTTAATGCACAGCGTTGCTAAAACAGATTAAGCGTGTATGTGGAGGAACAAGGCCTTGGCTTGTCTTAGCATTAATAACAAGTTATTCATGATAATCACAGGAGAAAACTAAGTCACAATGATACAGACTACTACATACTCTCCCCCTAACTGAAATAGCACCCCCCCCCATCCCAAAAAACAGTCAAAACTAAGTCAAAATGATACAGACTACTGACTTCTACATACTCTCCCCCTAACTGAAATAGCACCCCCCCCCCATCCCAAAAAACAGTCAAAACTAAGTCAAAATGATACAGACTACTGACTTCTACATACTCTCCCCCTAACTGAAATAGCACCCCCCTCCATCCCAAAAAACAGTCAAAACTAAGTCAAAATGATACAGACTACTGACTTCTACATACTCTCCCCCTAACTGAAATAGCACCCCCCCCCATCCCAAAAAACAGTCAAAACTAAGTCAAAATGATACAGACTACTGACTTCTACATACTCTCCCCCTAACTGAAATAGCACCCCCCCCCCATCCCAAAAAACAGTCAAAACTAAGTCAAAATGATACAGACTACTGACTTCTACATACTCTCCCCCTAACTGAAATAGCACCCCCCCCCATCCCAAAAAACAGTCAAAACTAAGTCAAAATGATACAGACTACTGACTTCTACATACTCTCCCCCTAACTGAAATAGCACCCCCCTCCATCCCAAAAAACAGTCAAAACTAAGTCAAAATGATACAGACTACTGACTTCTACATACTCTCCCCCTAACTGAAATAGCACCCCCCCCCCATCCCAAAAAACAGTCAAAACTAAGTCAAAATGATACAGACTACTGACTTCTACATACTCTCCCCCTAACTGAAATAGCACCCCCCCCCATCCCAAAAAACAGTCAAAACTAAGTCAAAATGATACAGACTACTGACTTCTACATACTCTCCCCCTAACTGAAATAGCACCCCCCCCCATCCCAAAAAACAGTCAAAACTAAGTCAAAATGATACAGACTACTGACTTCTACATACTCTCCCCCTAACTGAAATAGAACCCCCCTCCATCCCAAAAAACAGTCAAAACTAAGTCAAAATGATACAGACTACTGACTTCTACATACTCTCCCCCTAACTGAAATAGCACCCCCCCCCCTTCCCAAAAAACAGTCAAAACTAAGTCAAAATGATACAGACTACTGACTTCTACATACTCTCCCCCTAACTGAAATAGCACCCCCCCCCATCCCGAAAAACAGTCAAAACTAAGTCAAAATGATACAGACTACTGACTTCTACATACTCTCCCCCTAACTGAAACAGCACCCCCCCTTCCCCCTGTTTTTTGGGGGGGGGGGCGATTTTGTTATTGTATGTATCGCTCCAAGGTGATGATACTAAAACTCAAACAAATTAAAAAATTAAAAAGTCATTAAGTTGTCTGAAACTTTGATCACTGACAAGAAAAGATGACAGAAAGACAGATAGACGGACAGTCTGAAACAGAATGCCATTGGAAGATCATTGTGAGATGAAATGACAGACGTTCCTTTATCTGAATGAATCTGAATAAGACGTACTAATTCTAAATGAAAGCAAGTGTCATTATCTTAACACAGGACAAATTAATATAACATTAAAAAACAAAACAAAAAAAAAACATGATGAACGACTACACTGAATATCTTTGTGCCGAAAAATATCTTTAAAAAAAAATATCACTGTTTAAAATCAATAACTTGAAGAACTTTAATTTGGTGTGGTTTGCGTCTCCTCGTACACTGTCCTCTGAAGGCATGAGGGGGGCAGCTCAGCTTGTCACAGATCAGGTTCTAACACATTTCATACACGGTGGAGTGGTGATCTGGGCAGCGTCGGGTGGATGAGGAACACTAACAGCACACATAACTGATTCCAGAGGTGGTCAGTGTATGCCTCTCTCTCTCTTTCCCTGTCTCTTTCCTTCCCTCTTCCTTTCTTCCTCTCTCTCTCTCTCTCTCTCTCTCTCTCTGTGCCTTCTTTTACCTTGCCATCCGCCTCCATCAAGCATGATGTCTGTATGTTAAAGCCTTTGATCACCAGCTGAGGTACAAATGAGATGCAGACCTAAGCCACCTGAGCCTACACCCGCCCCCCTCCCCAGCCCCACCCCCCACCCCCCGCGCTCCCTTGGCTCTTCACTACAGCAATGCTAGGTTCTCCAGGAGTATAAGCTCAGACCTGCTCTGTCTCCACTCAAGAGTGTATTAGGAGCTTTTTTTCTTTCCTTTTTTTTTTTTTTCTCTAAATGACGTCCACTCCATCAAAAACCAATCAGTGGACTCCACCTCTCCGCAGATATCTTCCCCGCCTTTGGAAAAAAGAGCCAAGGAGGAGACAAGGAGGAGACAAGGAGGCAAAAAGAAGAACAAGGAAAAGAGGAAGAAGACTGAGAAACTGCTGAGGAGCTAAATTACTTCTCCAAAAGTCTTCCACATCATTAACCTACTGCTGAGGAGCGGGATGTCTGTCTGTCTGTCTGTCAGTTGGGATGTTTATTAAGAAACACCCACAGTTACAGGCAGGACTGGGGGGAGAGTGTTTGTGGGGAGGTTGGAGGAAAGGCGGTTTTGGAGCCAGAAAAAGACCAGAACAGGGACACCTCTACACGAGACTAATATATGAGAGAGAGAGAGAGAGAGAGAGAGAGAGACAGACAGAGAGAGAGAGAGAGACAGAGAGAGAGACAGAGAGAGAGAGAGAGAGAGAGAGAGAGAGAGAGAGGCACAGAGAGAGAGAGAGAGAGAGAGAGAGAGAGAGAGAGAGACAGAGAGAGAGCAGAAGAAAGAAAGCGACAACTGGAGAGCGAAGGTGGTTCTGCTGAATCGGTTTTGACTAGCGCCTTCCAGTCACGGCTTGGTCTGGGATGTGAGCGGACACACAGCTCTTCTCGTGTCGTTACTGGTGTCACTTCTCCGCTATCACCAGAGCCGTCACCAGACTGTCAACTCTCTAGAATAGTCTAGAAAGGCGCCTTGGTGCCAGTTCAATCCTCACCCAGCTACGTTCTTCTAGAATGTCTACAAAACACAATGACGGAGACCGTGATCCCAGTACGACTGTTAAAACAGTTTCGTTTTCTTATCCTCTTTTTTTGTCCCCTTTGTGCCACTCAAATGTAAACCAGTCTCACTATGGTGAAAATGTGTTTTGAATAGCTGAAGGACAGTTGGATGTTGGGATACGAAGATTTGGTACGAGGCTGTGAACCTGAGCTCGGAGAAGCTATGAGCTGAGTCAAATCAGTTGTGAGAAGAGAAAGAGTCATGACACAGTGACTCAGTGAACCCAGCCTTCACTTCAGGGCTAATGCATCTCCAACTGCCACCGCATATAAAACAGAAACACCAATACTCTCTCTCTCTCTCTCTCTCTCTCTCTCTCTCTGTCGGCCAAGTGTGTTTTGTACACACAAACATAAAACAAAAGTGAGAGGTTAACCGTTAAGCACTATGTCCTGAATGAGTAATGTAGTAATGTAGCAGCCAAGCACAGAACCAAGGCATACCCTTCCCAATATATAATTAATGCTGAGGCTAAGGAGCTGAAACCCTTTAACGAGAAACAGGAGGAAACTCTCCACGTGCCACATGAAGAAAGCCCCAAGCAACCTGGACGTGATTTTTATCTTCTTTTTTTTTTCCTTTCTCCTTACCGATGCGTGTGTGTGTGTGTGTGTGTGTGTGTAAGATCAAACCAGGCCCTGTGAAATACATTTGCACTTCATTACTTAAGACATTATCATTGGAGGAGGGTGACAGCATAGGAAAGATAGAAGGGAAAAAAAAAAAAAAAGCGGGGGGGGGGGGGGGGGGGGTGATGGAGGGGGCTGTTGAAGAGAGAGAGGAGAACCCGGCCTCCTAATTGCCAGTCCAATTAGCCGCGGGTTTGATCCGGCCGCTGTAGAACTCGTCCAGCGCTCAGGCCTCCTGCACTGCAATAGCCGGCACCCGCCAACCCAGTCCCACTGAGCACCACAGGAGAACCGCGCGATTTAAGCCATTAAAAGAGCTTTAAATGAAGTGATTCCATATGCTGGTTTATCCCTATAAAGCCCCATACCATGCGCTCGCAGTCAGATAAATGTAAGTCTGTGTTAAGGTACCGGGAGATTTTATTTTGAAATTTTTAATTGGCGATTATCCATTCAGCGCTACACTAAAATATCTGTTAACAACAGCAATTAGCCGAACAGTGAGGCCTATGAATTGTGAATTACTGTGAGGAGGAGGGTAGCACTGTCTAAATAAAACATGCTTTTCAATGCCGTGAGGGTACAATTACTCCCTTCAACTTCTGACAGTGTTTCTACCAATGGATAAATCGATCAGTTATTTTCAGAATGAAGAATTTGATAAGGATGTTTGCTGGAATACTCATATAGTGTGTCTCTTTGATTTTTAGATGGCGTATCTCCTATGCTGAATCTACAAATGAATTCAAAAAAATGTTTCTCAGTAGGGCATATTTTTCCACAATGTGTTTACTGATCCATAGAATTGCTTTGAAAACATGAATCCTGGCAGGGGTTGTAACTAACTGGGGGAGAAAAGAAAAAAAAAACAAAAAAAAAACTTAAGAACAATCTCATGTCTCACTATTCTCACTTTATATGATAAGAAAGTTAACTTTTTTTTTTTTTAACATGCAACACTGAAGCCAAAAAAAAAGGAATCACAGAGGAAAAGCTAATTAGAGCAATATTTTGGCCTTTACTCATTCCCCGTTAAAAGAAGGTGCAAATGTCTTAAATAATTCAGAAATCGTTCTTTAATCATCTACAGCTCACAGAATATTTTGTTTTTCAAGTTCTCTTTTTCTTTTTTTTTTCTTTTTTTTTTTTTTTAAAGCAATCTGGATAATTCCAAACACGGCTGAATATTTAACACTGAAATTCAGAAGGGAGTCAGATCAGCTTTACCGGTAAACTTCATAAACTCCTAAAACATCTGCCCAATTTGTCTCTTTTCATTACAGCTGGCAAGAAAATGGACTCAGAGGGGGGATGCAGTGCAAATAAACAGGATGAGGGCACAATTAAAAAAAGGACAGAAAAAAAAAAAGAAAAGGAAAAAAAAACGGAGTCCGTTAATTATGAGGCGCTGGAGGAGCCAAGAGGAGCACTGTGAGAACAAAGGGAGAGAAAAACCTAAAAGGAGAAGAGAGGAGCAGACAAGGACACCCTTTAAAAACAGCGTTTCGGTCTCTTCAGTCCCAAAAACACGACTGGAATAAACAGAACTGACGCCAGAACATGCTGTTCGCCGAAATAAATAAATAAACAAATAAATAAACACGTAAATAAATAAATAAATCAATAAATAATAAAAATCAGAATCTGTTTCTCTCCACTGCTGGTCAAATCTTATAAAATCAGCTTGATTCACGGGGGGAAATTTTGATTTGTTGAGTATGTCACTCTTTTCTGGCCTGATATTTGAAATCCATATAATAAAAATACTACTACTACAACTACTACTAATAATAATAATAACAATAACAATAATAAAAAAGAATTAAAAGAATCCTCAACGAAAAGCAATTAACTCTCTGGGAAAAGAAATAATAATAAATAACTGTGTAATGAGTCATTAGGGTTCTATTAAAAGCACAACAAACACAATTAAACGCCTACAATATGAAGGAGGCTGCAACAATGCTCGTAGAGTAAATTCGACTGACAGAAAGAAAAGGAGAGATCGTCGCTGTTGGCGGCAGAGTCAAGAGTATCTCACTGCTGACATTAATGAAAAGCCCAGAGACCCTTCTGTGGTTCTAGAACCTTCTCTGACATCTGCCCCCGAGTTCCTTCAATCGCATTTGCCTCAACAGCACGTCAGCAGCAAAACCCTGAAACGGACGACTTCCCCCCCCCGGTCCCGACAAACGCAACACAACGCAGGCTGTGACTCCGTTTCACACCGACGCCGTCGACAAACACAGAGTGATTGAGATCCCCACCCTCCAGTTTATTTGATTCACCCTTGCGTCGGCCCAATCTACAGTGTTACAAGGGCAGCGTTGTAAGTGATCTCAGGTCAGCAGCTAGGAGCATGTGTCACATTCTGTGACATACTTGATCACTTGTCCCTTCACATACAGTTAATCGCATTAATTGTTCTCCCGATTTTACACGATGGCTCCAACCCAGCCCCGCAAACCTAAGACAGCCATCGCATATTCAAAGCGTCTTCATCGCCAACGAGTCAAATCAAAACAAAAGAGAAGCAAAGTGGCGTTCATTACAGTAATCACGGTGCCTCGATCAGAAAGGAGTGCTTAAAAGGGGACTATGGGAAACTCCAGGCCATTTGTCCATGTTGCCACTGGTAATCTTTGACTGGAAAACTGGAACGTTCAACAAACGCTGCAAACTGGGACTCCCATAAATCAAACGTACAATCAGAGGAAATCCGCGGGGCACGCACAAGAATATACGGCTTCATTGTGTATAATAAATGGAGAGTTATTACTCTAAGTACTCTAAGTTCTAATATTCATTATTGTATACTTTGTGGCCATATTTCGATTCTATTTCGAGTCCCCGCGGGTCTTTCTGACTCGTTAAGCGTTTAAACGCCTGACCGATTAGGACGGCCCCGGTTAAATAAGCAACTCCAGACGCCTTCGAGGCCGCACGCGGCCTTCACCTCTTTACAGAAAAGCAACGCCAGTTCTACTAAAGCCAGAGAGACATCTTCTTATTACAGCCCCCAGAGTAGATCAGGGCAACAGCCTCGTTCTACAGCCAATCTATACATCCTCTTATAGGTTAAAACAAGCCACGGGGCACACAGGCGACACAGTCTAGAACATTCCCCACAGCTAGAGCGTGTTGTTGTGTATGCGTGTGAGTGTGTATGTGTATGTGTATATGAGAGTGTGTGTGTGTGTGTGTGTGAATGTTTATGCGTTACTGGGGAGATGGAGAAGGCAGGAATTATGGAGGAGTAGCACTGTAGGAACTGACACCTGCCCAAGGCCAAGGTCGTTGGCAGGACTCCTAAACCTCGTCCTCCACATCCCAACATCCAATCACAGAAATCAGGTGGGTCAACCGAGGGTCAAGTCCAACCTCTTCTTCTCTTCATTTACCTGCAGCCGGCCGCTCCCGCGTCTAAACAGCTCCGCACAGCGAAGACAGCTCATTCCAAGACATCACAGTGCGTTACGTGAACGAGTCTCACTCCACCTCCGTCCCTCCGTCTCGGGAACAGAGGGGCGGGAACAGGACGGCAGGACAGGGCAGTGCGGTGCGGGCATGCATGCGTATGAATGGAAATTGTCCCCCAGGTGCTCAGATGGGAAAGAAAGGTCAAGAGTTTCTGGCTGTCATATTTCATGACCCGCTCGAGTATCATAGACTTGTCGCCGTAGTTCATGCTGCAGAGCATCATTGTCAGCGGTCTCTGTTCGACTATACACGCACGCACGCTCCGGCAGTCAGGGACTCTCTCACGGGCTCAACAACCTCCCCGCGAACCCCCCACCCCCCAATCACCAATCATTCTCTGTCAACCCCATCAGTGTTACGTAAACCTCTCACAACCATGCAATGGGTTCGCAGCAATGAAGAGGAACATGGCGGGATGCAGGAATGAAAGTCATACAGACAGACAGACAGACAGAGGGAGGGAGGGAGAAAAACAGAGAGAGAGAGAGAGAGAGAGAGAGAAATGAAATATAAGGCCTAAAGAAAATAAACAAGGGTGAATGGAAGAGTGAGACGAACAACACAGAAAAAAAAAAAAAAAGTCTCTTTGTGTTCAAAACAAAGCTTATGGAGGTCGTCTGTAACTGTTGCTGGTATTTTCGCCCTTTAAACTAGGAGCTCTAACTGTTGCTTTTCCTCCAATATATCTAGTCTTGTATTTTGTTCTTTTTTTTTTTTCTTTTTCTCCCCCTTTCATACAAACAGTCTCTCCAGCCTATTCTTCTCTCGCACAGCTATGGGGCTGACGCTCTTCTCCTTTCTGCAGGTGGGACGCCGGTTCAGACAAAGCCTGAATGGAGGGATCTACCCCAGGACAGGCCCTGGGTAGCAGACGCTCTGCCAGCCAAAGAGTGAATAATCCCTTGCCTCCTGTCCGCTGGAGCCCACCTCCTTCAGACCAATGTGTGTGTAGGGGCAACATGCGCTGAGAGAAAAGGCCTTGGAGCAGGTGGTCCAGTAAGAGGACTCTGGAAGGCACATGGCACCTGAAAAAACAAGGGGCGAGGGTCTACCCCTTTTGAGGGAGATTTGCCAGTCCTGGAGTGGCATTGTCAACGGGTGGATTGTCAGGGAGGACAGGGGTGGTGGAGGGGGGTTGGAGGGGGGTTGGGGGGGGGGGGGGGACAACTTGCTAAGCAGGAGAAACCCGGCAGCTTGCAAAATTAATGAGATAAAAGACTTCTTTCCTGCAGTGAAAGGGGCAGCTGAATTTGATAGCTTTTTGTTAATGCTTTGTTTCTGGAACCAGGACTGTAACCATAGCCTGTGCGGTTACGTCGACAGGTGGTACGCACAGGGAGAATTCTGTGCGTGTCCAAGCAGAGTACAGTCGAAAGAGAAACATCTCCTTTGTAGAGGCCAGCGTGGAGAGCTGAACCCAGTGGCCTTGGATCTCTTCACAATGAGCACCACTATTCTATCCCTCACTGTACGAGCACTATTGTAGGAGATAAGCTGGTCATGTCTGGATCTTAAAGGTCAGTCTCCAACACCCCCCCCCCCCCCCCCCAAAAAAAACTCCAAAAACACATCATCCAGGGAAGGAGGGGTATTACAACAGAAGTCTTATTCACTTATAGAGGATGCATTCTGCACTCTGTATTCAGAGTGAAGCTGTTTTCTTCCTGACAGAGTTTTTTTTTTTTTTTTTTAATCTCTTTCTCACTCTCTCTCTTTTGGCCTAGTGACGCTCATTGTTGCATGTGTTCATTACAGGAGCACCAGACACGTGACGGTGTTATTTAAGGTAAAAAATCATTTCTCCATAAACTGAAAACAACCCCTAAAGCTACTCACACATTTTCATCTGAATGTTTGGGTTCTCACACAGTCTCTCTCTCTCTCTCTCTCTCACAAACACACAGTCTCTCTCTCTCTCTCTCTCTCTCTCCCTCTCTCACACACATACACACACACACACACACAGAAAACTCAACTACCTCACAACTAACCCACAACTGTCAGTCTGAAGCAAACAAGTGAGCAGTAAATCGGCCGTCGTGGGAAACGTGAGCATAGCGCTCTATTCTAAACAAGCTATCGTGACAAGCTATGATAGGGAATGAGAGTTAGCTATGGCAAAAAAAAACAGGTGAATAAAAACAAACAATAGAGCATCTGGCCAACAGCTCCAAAGCATCTGCAGGTAAACAGCAGTTCTTGACGATTAACCTTCCCAGGAGCCATCTGTCATGAACATCAATGCAGGGGTGTGAGCGGGAGAGAGAGAGAGGGAGAGAGAGAGAGAGAGAAGTCTATGCAAACATTTGCCGTTGCAGTTACAATACAATATTTGAGCAGAGTATACAGACAGACAGAGGGTCTGAGCCAGCTAAAAGCTCAGAGGCGTCGATGAAGCCCCCCCCCCCCCAAATCCACCCACAACGCCCTCCTCCCACTGAGGCCTATGGGAACACCTGTCCAACTAACATGCACTGACTTTTTCTTTCTTTTTTTTTGGAAGGGGGGGAGGGGGGGGTGTGCACACACACCACATGTTGTGGTGCTGTCCATATGTTTTCAGAACACAGCATTCAATAAAAAAAAAAAAAAGAAAAACACCTCTTTCCCTCTTTTCTTTTTTTTTTTTTTTGGTTGCCATGCAATCTGTATTTAAACACAACCTCGACATTCTACTGGCACAGTGCACTGTAAACAGCCCCTGGACACACGTAATACACAAAAAACACCACCGGAGCAAGGGAGTGTTTTATTTGTTAAACTTTTTTTTCCCTCCCACTTGTCTTTTAAACAATACAATAGTGGGGTCGATTTGTTTAAGTCTTAACTTTTTTTTGTTTTCGGGGCAACGTACGAGACCAATAGGAAAATAGGAGTTAGGCAAATCTCACATCTGAAAAGCTAATACTACAACGAGGACAAGCCACAAACAGACATGAGAGACTGAACGCGGCAAACATTTCTTTAACAAAAGAGACGGGGAAGTATCAGATTATAGCCCCTGCGTTATACTGGTTTTACTGGGACGTTACGGTACGAAACAGACAAGGCCATTAATAGAGCTGCAGTGCATTCAGCTGGGGGAAGATCTCTTTCTGCACGCCAACTGATGTCGGTCGCACGCATCCGAGTCAACTCACCATATCTGGACGGCCTTAACATAATCAGGCTCTAATAATGGTTCTCTTGGTCTCTGAACAGGCAAAAGTCACTAACATACGCACATATTTCCCCCGTGCATCCGACGCTAAGTGTCAGAGCTGGTGACCTCAGGCGTCAGCCAAGCAGGGCTTCTACGTAAGGGCCGTCAGAGCAGCGGGTCGCAGGAAAGACGAGAGTCGTGAAAAGGATTCGTCAGAGAGTCATTTATCGTGGACTTCTACCGCTGCACTTGTCATTTGCCTCAAATTCAAACGGGGAGGGGCTGGTTGACGGCAGGGGGTGGGGGTGGGGGGGGTTGGTGGGGGTAGATTTTGGAAGTCACTGTAGAGGTAGTCACTGTAGACAGGAAAAAGACCTTGACGGTCTGTTCAATGGGGGTCTCTTTTCAAAAAAAAAAGAAAGAAAGAAAGAGAGAGAAAAAAAAAAATAACCCTTAAAAAGCCAAGCCTTCAAATTGACAGTAAATGGGGAAGAGAGGGAAAAAAAGAGAAAGGAAAAGAAGAAAAGAACAGAAGAGAAAAAGGAAGCTATCCTCCAACTGTATCGTCTGAGGCCAATTTAATGGCACCACAATCTTCCCGCGTGTTTAGAACCCTTACAATCACTGTACATTTACTCAGAAAAAAAAGGTCCACTTCGCTGAAGAAATCAATTTCTCTTTCTTTTTTCTTTTTTCTTTTTTTTTTTTTCTCTTCTCAGTGAGGCTGAGGCTAAGGCATTGAAAACACCACTAACTTTTCACTCTTTCACAGTGACGCTTTATATTAAATCAATTAACGTGAGATAAATAACAAAGAGACTGGTATTCAGCAGCGACATAATGTAGGTCAGTTCACACAGCACATACAACTCCTCAGGTCTTTCTGTAATAAAAAATAAAACTAACAATACGGTTTGGATTACGCAACTTCAGCAGCACAAGCTTGTGTACACATATGTGTGTGTGTGTGTGTGTGTGTGTGTGCGTGTGAGAGAGAGACAGAGAGTGTGTGTAAAACAGATAATTAAAAAAAAGAGAGGAGAAAAAGGGAATATCTCTGCAGGCGTGTTTCCAAAGCGAGAAATCTGGTTAAATGAACGCTGTGAATGATTGATTTAATGAACCTCACAGAGCAAAGCCCTGTCTTTAAGGCAAAAGACGTTTTTTTTTTCCCTTTTTAAACAAAAAATAAATAAATAAATAAATAAATCTAGTTCTTTTAAAAACTCCTGCTGCACCACTAATGGAGTAGCTACGGGAAAGCAGACGGCATCTTTCACACCCGAAACTCGACTTCTGATTTACGGAACGGCGACCGGAATGTAATTACACATGCCCTGTGCCAATCCACTGTGTGGCATCGACGAGGTTAGATTCGAAACCGGGCGCGTCTCAGGAATCATGCCGTGTTCCCCCAGCGAGAGAGAGAAACGCGCCTCTCTCGTGAGTGTCAGCGTTCACACTCCACTTAAGACCTGCATCCTCTGCATCAAATTACGTCCGCACCCACTCTGACCAACGCGCTCCACGCTGTTATCAGGGACTGGACTTTCAGCGTCCGCTCCATGTGAAAGATCCGGCCGTCTGAGACATCTTACGTATGCTCTGGGAGACGGCGTGATACCCCCTTAGCGAAGCGCCGGAGCTGTATTCCGATCGCGCCAAGACCCGGCAGTCGTGTCAGACAACGCACGTTTTGTGGATACAAATGTCCTCTTTGTCCAGTGTTTGTCTGTCAGCCCCCCCCCCCCCCCCCCCACCCCCCCCCACCACCCCCCCCCCCCCCCCCCCCCCCCCCCCCCCCCCCCCCCACAGAGAGAAATTACAGATGGTTGTGATTGGATCAGCGGTAGGAACACACCAGTGTCCATCAACTGCCAAAAATAAAAATAAAAAAAAAATAATAATAATAAAAAGAGGAGGCTGCAGGTGTTTTTGTGAGGCCTGACTGGAATCAAACCTGAGAAGTGGCATTATCCCTGAACGAACCAACTGGGCACGGCCGCCTGATGACTGGTAACCCAGTCTTCGTCGAGGACCTCTTCAACATAGCAACTGGAACGGGGGGGGGGGGGGGGGGGGGGGGTTACTGCCTCGGAGAAGGTTCGCAGATTACATGCCAATTCCATGTCGTAATATTCCACCACATCGCACAAAAAGTAAGCGAATCTTTAATGGGGAAAAAAGAAGGTTGGTAACATCTGTTCAAAAGGTCACAATGAATGGCAGCAGTTGTTTTTTTGTGTGATGTATATTAAAAAAGAAACGAAAAAAGGAAAAAAAAGGCACATACATTCCTGACCTTCACAGGTTGTCAATCAATGTTTAATGTCGGTTTTTCCTCACTGGTCCACACCATATCACAGACAGACAGACAGACCGGTAACCAAATATACACAGTGACACAAGGTCGTCAAGACAAAGGCCAGACAAAGTTCCAGCGACGAAGAGTGAATTCTTCACAGAAACTCACACACTTGGGTTTGGGAAATTTAGAAAGATGGACAAGGATAATAGCTTAAGAAACGCGCACACACACACACGCACACACACAAAATGATTCAGCCAGCAAGAGAGTGAAAGTGTTCATTTAAGCACCTCATCGGTCAAATTTAAAAAACAATATTTAAATAAATAAATAAAAGAATAAATAAATGATCTAATGTGGTCCTACAAACAGACAGACAGACAGACAGACAGACACACCCTGTTGAGGCATTTGTGATCCATCTTAAGTGTGTCGTCCACATTCATCTGTTGCAAGCTGTACTGCAGAGGGAAACGCACAGTGCATTTGCATACCTGCCTTGTCTGAAAGTATGTATAATTTACATTCAGAGGCGATTGGGTTGATTCCAGGATTTCAATTATGTATGGTTGTTATCAATTAACTTTGATACAATCGGACAGGCTCATGAATACTAACGGGATATCGTAACGTATGCAAATCCGTCCGGTCGGCGTTATTGAATTTACAAACACAAGTGTAGGATTCAGACTGGGTTATTATTTGTTAAACAAGCACTCCCTTGATCATTCCAATAGCAGTCGATTTTTTTTTTTTTTAAATAAATAGAAAAATAAATAAATAAAAGGAAAAAGGAAATGACTGTGTTCATTGAAAGCTGCCTTTAATTACAGCACACACACACATACATTACAGCTGCTCTGTGATACCTTCCACACCGCTGCATCCGAACACACATACATTAAAGAGACTGAACGCAGCTCCGCAGACAGTAAAGAGGATGCTGCGATGCACAGGGGTGGAGAGTAATTCGCGTTTGCTCCCTTTAGACGATCCTCTGGATCAAGATATGCCAACAAACTTGCCACAGACAAGTTTGTTGGGTTTTTATTTCCTGTTTTGGCCAGCCTCCAGGTTGCACCATGTCTACAGTCAATTAGCTTACAAACGCGACCGCTCCGACCGCACGTGGATTTAAATTCACTCGGTCTCCAGCCTTTCCCTCTCGCTTCGGTGGCAAGGGGGGGGGGGGGGGGGGGGGGGCTCTGTCGTTGGTCAGACAGACGTGTTAGCTCTCCTGTCATTCACACGTCCGTCGGCAAACCTTCCCTGAAGCCTGACGGGAACAACATCCAGTTCACTAAGATCATTTTTTGGGGTTTTTTTTTGTTTTTTGTTTTTTTTATTAGGAGGGCCTGCGCATTGCTTCGCAAAGCAGAGCGTTACACAATGTACGGTCCACGTCTCTTGACCAAAGCTTACTCACACGCTGATTTCTCTTCATGGTTCTATCGATGTTGAACCACAGGTGAACCACAAAAAACCCGAGAGTCATCCCAATAACAACACTTGCGTTCGTCATTTTTCTTCCTGGCAAACACACCATTATAATTATGAGTCATGTTTACTGTCTTACACACCTCCTATTACCCTCTGAAAAGTTTTTTTCTCTCTCTCTCTCTCTCTCTCTCTCTTCTTTCTTTTTTTTTTTTTTAAGGCACACTGTTTTCACTCTCAGAAAAGTCTATTGAAATAAAACCCACAATGACTCTGGTCGCTTCCTTCCAAGAGCGAAAAAACCCAAACAAAATAATGTCCAGACGAGTGGTACTGCAAAATGTCAAATCCAAAATAACGGTGGGCCTACATTTCCCATAAACACAGCTGTCTGGGTCCCTGACGTGATCCATCACAGTGCAAAAGCAGACAGTGGATTCTGGAAATCAGACACTTTAATTATGGTCTTTTCACACTCTAACCTGGGTCTGAGAGAGAGAGAGAGAGAGACAGAGAGAGAGAGAGAGAGAGAGAGACAGAGAGAAAAAGAGAGAGAGAGAGAGAGACAGACAGACAGCCTACCCTGCTCTCACTCTACAGCAAAGACCAAGACGAAAAGCCAGGGAAATGGGTCATTACTGAAAGTAAAAAATGGCCTGAGACAACCTCTGTACACATACACATATATGAGAGAGAGAGAGAGCGAGAAAGAGAGAGAGAGAGAGAGAGAGAGGTAAGAGTATGTCTGGCAGAGTTGGAGCTACTCCGCCAGACATATTATATATACTATATATATATATATGCATACTATACCTATGTTGGGTTATTTTTCCCCCAGTATAAATGAGAAGAAAAGGGGGGGGGGGGGGGGTGAGGATGTTATGCTCATATTCCTTGAGGGGGGGGTAAAAGGCTAGACGTCACTTGGGTGAATCTCCAGTCCAACACAAACACAGATCTGCCAACCAATCAGAAAGGCCCAGAATGTACACAAACCCTCATCCCAAGAGTTACTGCAAGACATCGGTGATAATCATCTAATGATTGACAAGTTCAAGGTGAGCAGGTTCAAAACACCTGAGGCGCACACGCGCGTGCGCGCGCACACACACACACACAAAGTGCCACTCCTTCCCGGCATTCCAGATCAGACAGGATCCCAACATGCCCTGTTTGTTTTTCACTCTCAGCTCAGCACTCAGCTGTACCTCCATCAGCTGACCCACCGGCTGCTCCCTACACCACACACTTTTCTCTCCCACACTTTCCTCCCCCATGTGCGTCTCCTCGTTGCTCCAGAGAGACCGGTTTCCCATCCCACAAATCAGCCACATCACTACAAACCCAGACATAATCGCACACTGCAAATTCATCGGTGCGGAGCAAACTCTACGTCTGATGTCGTGCTGGATGACATAAGAGCACTTTTTACACAGAATCTATTTATATATATATATATATAAAATATCCTCAAAATGCCTAAAGTTAATGCTGCATTATAGACACAATGAGGCCAAGACTGGCAGCTTTAATGTGTACTCTGTAATGAAGTTTCAAGGCTCCGCTAAGCCTCTCAACACAAAACCACAGGTCACAGACGATTCTGCCATCGCGAAACAGGAGAAGTTCATACAGACGACAGCGCCTGTACTTCAGGGCTGTTCAGAAACATTCAGAGTTTTCTGATGCACTCAGAAAAGACGCAAGTCGTCTAAGCCGATGTGGTTTTGATTGATTTGAAGGTCGTACTTCCAAGATGTTTTGCCAGAAAACATGCAATTAGAGTCGAGGAAAACACAGAAAAGAAACATGATTTTGAACTCACACACACACACGCACACAAAAAGCGGATGTTCTTTGTGAGATGGGTTGTGAAAGCAAACAGGAAAAAGATTAGCCAGGCCATGGCAGTCAAAAGTGTATTCAGTAGCCTCATTAGCAGAGCCGTGTTACGACAATAACACACAACAAACACGTCGGAGGTTAAGCGTAGCCTTCCAGCAAAGGCCACTGCTTCCATGAGGATCAAGGGGCGGAGTCATCACCTGTAGGTCGCATCCCGGGCTGGCCCCCAAACAGAACAATAACAAGCAAAAACAAAACAAACAAACAAAATAAAAAAAAAATGCCGCTGCTTTCTCTGAGCCAGTCGCACCATCACAGCAGTGGTAAGGTTCTCCTCTGGCCTGAGAGACTAGAGCTAATTAGCAGCTGGTTACTGAGCAAGATAAAAAAAAAAAAAATCGTTTGCTCCAGAGGACTGCTCTCATTAACGACTGTTAACTTCCAAAAGACGCCTGAACTCACTGGACCAAGGCCACAATCAACCCCCCCCCCCCACACACACACACACACACACACACACACATACATATACTGCATCATAGCCGGCACATCAAACAAGGAGAAAGAGAGAGAGAGACTGGAGAGAGAGAAAAAGAGAAAGAAAGTTATACTTATATGATGCTATCCAGTGAATACTTAGGAGGTTAAGCAAAATGTACCACCCATTAAGAGAGGGCACTTTCAGGTCGATAATGATTACATGCTATTCAGCCCGTCATACACACACACACACATATACACACAAACAGACAGACAGACACACACACACAAACATGTGCGCACACACACACACACACACACACAGAGGTCGGGGGGTTCAGGGGTACGTAATAAAAGCAGGTCAATGGATCAATACACACACTCGTGGAGACCGGTTGGTTCTGCTGATCCAGTGAGAAACGAATGCTGGGACAGGTGTTGTTGACAAATATTTACTGAAAGATATCTCTCTCTCTCTCTCTCTCTCTTTCTCTCTCTCTCTCTCTCTCTCTCCCTTTCTCTCTCGCTCTCTCTCCCTTTCTCTCTCCCTCTCCCTCTAAAATCTTAAGACAAACCATACGGGGGGGGGGGGGTTAAGAGAGAGAGGGAAAAAACACTGACATCAATTATACCACCATCAACTATAATTATCTTATTTTATTGGAGAAAGCCGTATAATTAGAAAAATTACAGCAAATAACAAAGATAATAACATGCACACACAAAATGAAAAAAAAAAAGATGTACATATGGCAGAGTTGAAATATTGCAATTACAGGTTTAATTAAAGCCGCCAGTTAAACTGTTTACTGCGCTTTCTTTTTGTATTGTTTTTTGGGGTTTTTTTTCCTTGTTTGCTGGTGATAAATTAAATCCATTGTGCCAATCCTCGTCTTCAGTTTCTGTTGAGGCGTAGGGTTCCTTTAATGGCTTTACACAATGC
>NC_044502.1:44453754-44456254 GCF_902362185.1 Chanos chanos
TGAGCCCGGACATGTCACCCAGAAACACGGCAGGACCAGGGTGGGTTCCTTGGTGGGTGGGGGGGGGGGGGGCTAATCGGCTTGCTTTGAGGCATTATAGCACATGACTGTTGTCCTGCCCCCCCCCCCCCCTTCTGTGACCTCCTGTTTGATCACCGAGGGCAAATTTGGTCCACACACAAGCACAAGGCCAATTTGGAAAGGGTGGGAGGATTAAGTGAAAGAAATAAAGGGATGGAAGGATAAAGGGAGAGAGGGAGACCGCTCCAATCACACGCCTCAGCTTTTACAGAAAAGAGAGAGAGAGAGAGAGAGAGAGAGGACTTTTGTACAAGGCCTATCCACTAAAGGAGAAAAAAGATCCCATGGAGTAAAACAGAGGTCTCCTTTAACAAACAGGACAGTTAAGACATTGCATAATGAAGCCAGAGTGAATCAGTCCAAGTCATAAACATGGTCAGCAAAAAATGTTTTCCAGCGATTAAATTTTTGCATAAGAAGTACTTTCTCTCTGTTTCTGTGTGTGTGTGTGTGTGTGTGTGTGTTTATCCCTCTCCCTGTGTGCGTGTTTGTGTGTGTATGTGTGTGTGTGTGTGTGTGTCTCTTTCTCTCAAATCAGGGTTGTTTTCTCCTCTAAATGAGCAGTTGGACTCAGCTGCCCATTAGAGCATAGCGCCCATGTTAGCGAGGGGACACAAAGCAGGGGCTCAGGAGTGTGTGTGTGTGTGTGTGTGTGTGTGTGTCTCTGGCCCTCCGTACCAGGGAGAGAGTGGGCGTGCGGGAAGCGTATGACTGGGCACGAGGCGGCAGGAGCGGTGAATAAAGGGGAAGTGTGTGTGTGTGTGTGTGTGTGTGTGTGTGTGTGTGTGTGTGAGGGGGGGGTTGGTTTGCGTGCCAGCCGTGTGCCAGACTCTATGGTCTTGTGTGAAGACTTGGTTGAATTGACACCGCCACCCCCACCCCCCACCCCCCCCACACACACACACACTCCCCCTCACCAGTGCCGTGCCAAACAAGCACCACTGACCCGGTCATGTGAGAGGAGGTCCAGGACAAGAGGACTGAGAAGAAAGCATGGGACAGGAGAGATGGCACTGAGGCTCCCCCTGTGTGTGTGTGTGTGTGCGCGTGTGTGTGTGCGTGTGTGCATGCGTGTGTGTGTGTGTGTGTGTGTGTGTGTGTGTGTGTGTTAGGGCTGCACAATGGAGAAAATACGCAACGTGCAATAACTGTTTTTCATTTCATTGTGTCTCTGTAAACGCTGAAACTACAGGCCCTCGAAATAAAAGAATTACGTCTCCAATTATTCTCAGGGTTACTTAAAACCAAAGAAACCATAATTCCCAACTATAATTAACGGTTCATACGACAATAACAACAATCAACCATAACACTAGCGAAACTCACTACTGGGCAAAACGCACAATACAAACCCAGGGAAGAAATAGTACTCTAGTCCCATTGACCTGCCTTATTTTAACGAGGAGACAAAGGCCTTCTCGGCCAGTCGTATCCACCATCACCACGCAGTGTGTAATGGCCTTGGCTATTTCTGTAAGACCCCAGGAGCCCAGCTCATAGGGCGTCCTGCTTACAGAGCTCTGAGCAATGGGAGGCCAGTTTATAGTAGGTGCCGAATTCGGAAGAGAGACAGGACTGACCGCGCCCTCACACCTGTCTGCTGAGTGCCCCTCCGACCATTCACTGCGGTTGTACTGGTCAAAGTGCTGATGTGGGTTTGATGTTTTACCCCCCCCTTTTTTTTTTTTTTTTTTTTTTTAGAAGTGACCACTACACAACTCGATTTGCACCGAGCTTGTGTTAGTGAACAGTCGTCTTTTTTCTTTTCTAGAACCACAGTCCTGCCACACGATGCATGTACCTCCCCCCTTTTTTCAGTGTCACGGTCACTGCTGCTCGACTTCCGTTCTCTGTCTTTGCTGTTTCTCCAGGACTCTCTGTCTTAGTGGTTTCTTGTTCTTGACTGTTTGATGTGGCTTGTATTTGTCTGTACAGCTGTCTCTCTGCCTCTTTGTTCATCCCAGTTTAATTACGTTACCGCGCACACACAGGACTGATGGTAATACTGGAGAGTAAGGCTATCCCTCTGCTCGGCAACTCTCTGTCAACTTTTCAGCCTTATGAATCTCGGGCCTTTCTGATATCACAGCTGTCTGCAATGTGCAAATGAGGAAATTCATATCACAATCACAATAAAAACATGGTACATTGTACAGTCCTAGTGTTTCTCTCCCTCTGTGTGTGTGTGTGTGTGCCTGTGTGTGTGTGTGTGTGTGTGTGAGTATGATTACTTGCAAGGCCCAATTGTGAAGTCAATTCGTAAATCAAATGTAGGAAACACAGTCAATGTTTTGCTCAGAGCCCCACTGACAGTGAGAGGAGGGTGGGAAGACTGTGGACTTGGCCGCGTTGCTGAATAGAGCTTTAATTGCATTTGCATTTCAGACGCACGTTTTACGATTTGTTATGCCGCTGATTT
>NC_044502.1:44461254-44503754 GCF_902362185.1 Chanos chanos
ACAACTGTTGAGCAGCCAAAGATCAGCCTCTGCAGCATTCTCTGGAGAGAGAGAGAGAGAGAGAGAGAGAGGCATTAGAAAAATCAGAAATCCACACCAGGAATCCTTCAGTTCTGGTCACATGGCCATAAATATTGCATTTCTCTGGTTATGGCAATTAATTGCGTGTTTTGCACAGCCGGGCCTCCCTCCCCGGCGCTCGTCTGACAGATCCACCTCCGCGAGGCGAAACACAGGAGCCTGGGCCGGGCCCCGGGGGGGCAGAATCTGAGCCGGCCGGGAGCCCGAGCTCACGGGCGAGATGTCACGACGTGTAATAAATATACATCTCCCCAATTCTGGGGCGAGTATAAACGCACGGCACCCCCCGTGCTCTCACCCAACCAACACTGAACTAGATATTTCACTTACTATCCATTATCTGGCCTCAGTCAAGCATTCAGGATGGCCGAGGTCCAGGGAGAGAGAGAGAGAGAGAGAGAGAGAGAGAGAGAGAGAGAGAGCCTGCTTCTCATTCGTTAGGACACACGCACACGCACGCACGCGCACACGCACACTGCATGGGTCACAGGGCGGCCAGTGAGAGAGAGCATAACCCTGAAACTTTGACACATGGCATCGGGCTAACGAACAGCGGGCACTGGGGGGTGGGGGGGGGGGGGGGGGGGGGTCACAAATGCCATCTCATTCTGTTCGAATAACACACATCACACTCACAAGGAGAACGCAGATCTGAGGGCCTCGCTACGAGGGATATTGGCCTACAGAGAGCTTAAGCAAAACGCTGGAAAATCAAAACAGACGACAAACAAGCACAAATGAATGACGTGAAAAACCCAGGCAGAGCAGAGGTTGTTTAGAGCATTCTCTGGTGTTGTGTGAGAGATAATGAGTTTTCTCCACAGATGGAAGGGAAGAGAAGAGCGAACAGAAAAACGTCAGTTTCAATCAGTTAGAATCCTCGTCTGTCGAAAAAGTGCCGTCATTTTGACCTTCTAATGTGACACAATATAAGTTCATGAAGCAAAACAAACAAACAAACAAACAGACAAACAAAAAAAACAAGGCCTGAGAGAAAGTCTCAGAGCAGATACCTTAGATGCCTCAGGACTTTTTCCATCTGTTTAGTGGACTGTTTACTGTGAGAAAGAACGCATCCTCCCATCCCAGTAAAACACATACGAAACCAAGCAAGCGCATCAGGGAGCACACACACACACAAAAAAAAAAAAATATTTAAAAAACAAAATCAAAACCATGAAGCCAAGTGTGGGAAATCATTAGCGAATTAACCAACTCATTAAATCCAAACCCAAATCATTAAACTAAACTCGAGCAATTAAACCAAAAACCAAGAAGCAGCTAAGTAACCTCTCGTAACCTTGTAAAAAAAAAAAAAAAAAAAAAAAGGTTCCCAAATGCAAAACAAATGCAGTGTTCTGGTAAAAGCAACTCAGCGTCCTCTGACTCAGGCCTGATCCGATTCAACGGGGAAAAGTAAAATCATAAAAAAATCCCCATTTTCCAATCTGGGGTTTTGTTTTTCTTTTCCTTTTTTTCCCCCCACCCCTCAAAGTACGGTCTTCAACGTCTGCCTCTATTTGGACTACGATTCTTTTTTTTTTTTTTTCCCCCATTCAAAAAAATATCAAAAAACATATTCTCAGAATTAATATAATTTCAGATTTTAAGAGTCTCCCTGTGGATAATGAGCTAGGACACAAGCCGCTCTTTTGTGGTTACTGGATCATGCAAAAAAAAAAAAGAAACAAAGAAGGAAAAAAAAACCAAAACTATCACTTAGACAGTGAAACCAGAAGATCCAGCATTTTATTACGTATGATCACAAATCATCTGAATATTCAGTCTGGGCATTAACCCTTTCAGTGTAAACAAACAAAGAACCTGCCACGAACTTACTGAGAGAATCAAGGCACCGAACAGATTCAGTGCTGAGAGACAGTACTGAGTTGATATCTACTAGAGCACTGATCATGGTGATATGACAGCCTCATCTCCCATTGGCCGACCAGTGTTTAATGATGTTCGACGTTTAAGTGATGGACACGTGAGTCAACCAATGTTAGATGACACTGGTGTGTCACTGCTGTTACAATAGGTTCTTCTCCAATAGGGAACACACAAACCTGGGTGTATATGTGTGTGTGTGTGTGTGTGTGTGCGCGTGCTTGGGGGGGGGGGGGTGAGGCACAGGGGTCATGTGACTCTGGTGTGTGTGTGTGCGTGCTTGGGGGGGGGGGGGGTATAGGCACAGGGGTCATGTGACTCTGGTGTGTGTGTGTGTTTGGGGGGGTTTTAGGCACAGGGGTCATGTGACTCTGGTGTGTGTGTGTGTGTGTGCGTGTGTGTGTGTGTGTGTGTGTAGGGAGAGGCTCTGATGAGAGATGGCACAATTGTATTATTGTGGCTGTGCCAGCTGCACTCCAGAGCATGTGCCCCCTACCATCACGCCTGGCATTAACGCAAGCTGAGCCCCCGAAAAACAACAGAGCCCAGGGGAGATCCACCACACACACACACACACTCACACTCACACACACACGCGTGCGCGCGCGCACGTACAAATACACACAGTCATGCACACTCTCACTCACTCACACACACACACACAAAGGAGCACCTTGATGATTTGACACCCTCAGGCATTCAGAGAGGTTTACGCACACTGTGCTTTGTTCATGTATAAACACACACACACACACACTGAGAGAGCGTCGGGAGCGTTCTGACTAGCTAGTTCCTCAGCTGTGCTGTGTGTACATAAACCCCCCATGGACACTCAGTACCCTAAGATCAAAAAACAACAAGAACAGCAGAAAACTCCATGACAGAGTCCCAGCTCAGGTCAAAACACACACACACACACACACACACACTCTGAAACATTACAAACTGTAAGGTTAAAAAACATTCACCACAGGGGTAATGGTAACTTTGACCATACAGGGTCGGTCGATACACACACAGTAGTCAGTTCTTAACTGTCTACACATATTTCTCAATGGTTTTCTGCCCTGACCACATTCCCACGACACAGACAGACATCGCCCTTTCATTCTTTGGCACACTTTAGTGTTTATGGCCTGTGAGCTGAGACCAAATTCAACTGGGAACAAGAGTCAGTCAGCACCTCTGCCAGAGAGAAAGCAAGAGAGAGAGAGAGAGAGAGAGAGAGAGAGAGAGAGAGAGAGAGAAAGTCCTCATTTTAGTCAAGTGCCTAAGACAACTGTGAGCCTCCGACGCCTGGCACTGCCAAACCATATTGCATTTATCAGCTGCGATTTCGCCACGTCGTTTGTTTTAATAGTGCGAACATCCAAAACAATCCCGCCACGATGAGAGCTAACCTGGTCACCCAAGCCAAACCGGAATTCAAGAAAAACAAACATGATGTTTCTTTATTTTCCGTTAGGATGCGAGCTGAGACAGTGAAGAGGGCTGGGACGTGGACACACAGCCGTGATGAGATTGCACAAGCTCTTTAATAACACCATATAAAAGCTTTTTCACACAGATTTTTCAAGCACTCATCACACATTGTCATGTGGTCCCAAATAAACGATTTCTTCCTCCAGAAATGCCACACTGAACACACGTCTCCAGCGTTTACTGGACAGACGCTTAATGGGCTACGATGTTCTTCTTGTTTGTTTGTTGGTTTTGTTTTGTTTTGTTTTGTTTTTAAGGGCAGAGGTTGCGTAATCGTATCACTGCCTATCGAAAGAATGAGGCTTAAATGACGAGTTACGTCAGAGTCAAAAGAAAAGGAAAAAACAGAAGACTGCCTCGGCAGAGTAAGACTACAGGTCTGTTTTGTTCGGGCTAGATTGATTAATTTTGGGAGGGGGCGGGGTAGCATCTCCAGCTGACACTGGTGCAGTGTGGGGGGGGTAGTGACGGGAGTCGACAGGAGTTAGCAAAATGGTCAAGGAAAAGAAAGACAGAAAGAAAGAAAGACAGAAAGACAGAAAGAAAGAAAGCACCACCTGAGAGAGCTTAGAGAACAACCTGAGGCCAGAGTAGGCCCCACCACCCCGGGCCCCACCACGGCAGAGACGGGCTGGCAGATGGAGTGTCAGTGGAACTTAAAAGAAAAGAAAGAAAAGAGAAGAAAAAATAGGACATTGAATACTGTTAGGACGAGCGCCTCCCAGTGACGCACTCCTCTGAGAGCATTATGATACACTGCCCGAGGCAAGGCCATACATAAAGCAGCAACCCCACCCCCCACCACCCCCCACCCAGAGAGATTAAGTGCCCTTTCCTGCCACCTCGGTGAGTGGACATATAAAATCTATCCTTGCCAGAAAATTAAAAAAATAAAAGGCCAACACAAGCAACAGGCCTGTTTCTCTGCTGCCTCCTACACTCTTGTGCCGTTACGTCTTGATTCTGAAAAGGCTTTTGGACGTAGTGAAAATTACTCTCCAGTCTTACTGTGTTCCTGTCCTTCTCATTTCAAACTAGATAGGAGAGGACTAGCCTCCAGGCCTGTTCCAATACGACTTGAATGGAATAAGCCGTAAAATGGGCAAGATTGCGACTGACTTGAACAGCGGGGTCCGTTATGAGTGTCGTAATGGTGGTGGGAAATTTAAAAAAAAAAAAAAAAAAAAAAAAAAAAGCAGTTGGAAATGTTGCCTGAGGTACAAAAACACCTCAAATGCAAATCATTCCTGAGAGGGTGAATCATGTGTTTTGGGAGCCGCGACTGGGCAGGGTAAGGAGCCAGAGTCCGTGTTAGCCTGAGGTGGTAAGATGGTGAGTCAGCAGGCCTGGGAACACAGGAGCAGCAGAAAGAGAGAGAGAGAGAGAGAGAGAGCATCAGTCAGCATACACAGCGGCTTCAAGTCTGAGAAATCCGGCATGATGATGAGGACGGATTTGCATAAATTTGCATAGGAGTTAGGGCTCGGCCAATGGCAGCGTGAGGTTTTCGAGGGTAAGGAGAGTTCAGTTGGAAAAAAAAAAAGAAATGACCTGGCTGAATGGCTGCTCTTCAACGCTCTTTATCTGGTTCACGCACTGTGTGTGTGCGTGCGTGTGTGTGTGTGTGTGTGTGTGTGTGTGTGCGTTGGGGAGGGCTGTTCCGCCTGGTTAACTGTCAAAAAAGAAGCCTTTACCAAAACACATAACAATGGCGTCAGCACTTACAGCAAAGCAAAATGCAGCCACTCACTTCAAGGCCCTTGGGCTGTCTGATAAAACTGTATCTGTCTCCATCAAAAACAACAGCAATGGCATTCAAAGACGTCTGGGGAGGGAAAAGGGAGGAAAAAAAAAAAAAAAGCAAACTGCTCTTTTTTTCTGTCAGTTGGTATGAAGCAGCTCACTGCAGGCAGAAGGGGGGGGGGGGAATCCACAGGGTAAGCACAAATCTGGGTCCTGAGAAAATTCTGGAAGTCACCTGTGAGCTTCCTTGAGCATTGAAAAACCATTTGCTTCTCAACAGCCACACCAGATTTGACGTCTGAAAATTCATAAACAAGTCAAATTTAAAAAAGACAAAAAACTGTTTTTGGTGTTCACATAAAATGGCCTAACTGGTGGAGGAAATCGTCTAGTCTTCCAAAAACATGAAATATGAAGGATGTGAGAGGGACCTGCAGATCCGGTCAACAAAAGTATGAGTGTTTCTGAGCCACTCTCTCAAAATAAAAAAAAAAAACAAAAAACACACACACACACTAAATTGATGTCACTAGGCCAATATCAAAAGGCCTGTCCGATCCCAGTTTAAATCCTCCAAGCAGCGGCATACGTTCCAGTCCTGCATTATTAAAATGACCCAGGCTCCGCTCCGGGGCCCCACACAGGCCGAGTTATAGGCAGGAAACCCCCAGGATCAGAGCTCCAGCGGCAGCCGCGTCCAGTCTTAAGTCGATAAGACAAAATGAAGCACCAGAGATCGGAATCCTTAAGCAAACACAACGTGCCTCGACTTCAAGCCGCAAAAAACCGACCGAAGACGTCTCGTTACAGCCGAGGAAGATTCCAGAGACCGTCACGGCAACACCCTCCGCCCCCCCCCCCCTTTTTTTTTCTCTCAGTCTCTCCATTCGTTCCACATGGGACATGAAAGCCAGACTGACATCAATTATTCATCCCGCCAAAACAAGGAAGTTTCACAAAAATGTCTTTGGTTATTACCTTCAAGCGTACTGTCTCTGCCATGAATCATTTGTGCGGAGTGAAGACGGTGTGTCTGTAGAGCAGGCAAACACCAAGATACTGAATCAAGGCTGGTGTCCCAAAAAATGTGTGTGTGTGTGTGTGTGTGTGTGTGTGTGTGTGTGTCACTGGTGTGAATACCAGTGTAGAGAGAGACAGTCGCTGTTGTGAACAAGAAAAGAGATAAAAAATGAAAGAGGGTAAAATGATGCTTTACTCCAGCGTGTTCCCTGTCCCAGCTTCCCTTTTAACACTTCTGCTTTGTCCCCGTGCCACCGGCACGGACGAGGTTACACACAGCAGGGCTTGTGTTGCCCTCTTTTTCCTGCACTCGGGAGACTTAAAAAAAAACAAAAAACTCCAGGGTCAATTTGTACTCATCTTATCTGAAGCCAGGTCACCTCACAGCCTCCCCTCTGGCCAGTAACCAAGATGTGACCACGAGCTCTGAGGCAAAAGACCCTGGTGGATGAGATACGGGGGGAGGGGGGGGGGGGGGGGTTCAAGGTAAGTACACAGGCCACTGAGCGACAGCCCGATTAACCCAGACTTCAAAACAACTCGTCAGGGCCCATCCCTTCAACTCATCTTTTGACCTACACATGACCTCTTTAGGCTTCACTGCCCCTCATTTAATTACAGAAGGCAAACGGGGGAAAAAAAATAAATTAAAAAAAAACATGCACTGCCAAAAATAAATAAATATATAAATAAATAAAACTGTAAAGCAATGTATGGTGACCGCCATGTGCTTGAAGCTTGAAAAAGAAAAAAAAAAAAGAAAAAAAAGAAAAACAAAACGAAACTGAAGTGACATCTGTCGTCACCATATTGAGACATCTCTGCCAACGTCTTCTGTTGATGCTGCGAGATATATTCAGCAGAAACATTCTATTACCATGGCGATACAGTTTAAAAGACAGAGAAACACACGCCAGGTGCAAACATTGTTAGAGCAGCGATTTGACTGTACTGTTTAAGGTACTGTACTGTACTGTATAGTACTGTACTGTAAAAAAAACATCAACTTCAGCACAAAACAAGGCCAACGGTAAATCCAGAGTCTAGAACCTGGACGGACGCGACCCATTTATGGAACATACACACACGGCATCTGCAAACCGCTCGGCACTCTCGCAGGGAACCTGAATACCGGACATAGACATGAGCCGACCCATCGGCACAAAAACACCGGGGAGCTTTTAACATTCTCGTTAAGCTAGTAAAAACATACAGAGAGAAACCACACAACCAGACGACACGATGTGGGCGAGAGGGAGGAAAAGGACAGGAAAAAAACAAAATAAAAAAAACAAAAACAACCGAATCGACCATCCATTATTCGGAAATGACAGAGAGAATTTCTTCGAAGTCCCTCTGAGAAAGAAAACAGCTTGAGTCGGGGGACGGAGGCGGCGGAGAACTGGGAGTGCATGGCTGGGCACACAAGGCCTGGCCATACAATGGGTCCATGCCGGGGGGGCGGGGGCCTTGCACATGAGCTTTCCCAAGCACAGACAGTTGAATTAGCGCCAGTTCAAAAAAGCTGTTTAGCCTGAGGTCTAGTCCACTCCCCCATCACCCCCCCCCCCTACCGTCTGGCTGCTGTGACCCAAAACATATCATATCAGCTGTCAGCATACAGCTCTCCCTCTGGATACTCCCGAGCTGGAACCACACACACACACACACACACACACACATTCACGGCACAAACACACAAAGGAAATTAAACTCTCGCTGCCTAAGCACAAAAAAGCTGACAGAAATAACACAAGACCCAGTTTTAATTGGTCTGTCTCCTTTAGAGGTCAGCTTTAATTGCCCAAAGTACTAAAATAGTTGTGACAGCAAGAAAACATCATCTCGCCCCCCCCCCCCCCCCCCCCCCCCCCCCCCCCCCACTCCACCCTCACCCCCACCCCCTGCCCCAATAATAAACCAAGAAAGCCCCTTATTAGAACAGGGACATAACAAGAGTCCATAGTGCTCAGTCATCTCAAACAAAGACCCATGTGACATGTCTCTGTCTATTTATGCATTGGGTGCATTACAGGAGTCACTCCGACATTCAGGACCTTTCAATAGAGACAAGATGTCCAGCACTCACGCACACACACACACACTCACACGCAGACGCGCGCACACACACACACACGCACAAACTCACACAAAACACACACACGCACGCACTCACATGCACACAAACACACACACACACACACACTCACACGTACACAAACACGCACACAAACACACACAGGCACACACACACACACGTCTGAGCCATTATAAGAGTCAATTACAGCGTGAAATGTGGTGGGTGATGGACATAATAGATGAGTCTGTTGTCACATTTTAGCAGCAGCACATCACGCCACTAAACGGGCACATGACAGGGCACTCAAAGGAGGGCCCTTGTCCGCGCATCAGGGCTGGTCCTGGGGGGGGGGGGGGGGGGGGGGCGCTGTCCGGGGTGCTAGGCTGTCACAGAAGTCCCTTCCAGGCGGGGATGACCTCTGCTCACCCCCCCCCCCCCACCCCCCACCCCCCCCCCCTCCACGTGCACACACACGCACACACACACACACACACACACACACAAAAAAAGTACGTATTAGCCATGAGGTTGGTGATTCAGCCACCAATTTGTCAACTCTGTGTGTTTACTCTTATCCGCCAAACAACAGCAGTCTGTGGTGAACAGTTCAGCCAGCATACTCGATTTAGCAACAGTATGAACTTCAACCAGTAAAGTTATGACAAATCATATTGTTAAATGAATCAACAATCAGTAAGTCTTGTTTTCCGAACCCTCTGCCAGAAAAGAAAAAAGAGGGGAAAAAAAAAAACACGTACATACATCTCCGGCAGTTATAACATTTGTTCGCTTCGACGTTCTTGAGCAGAGCGAGTTTTAAAAAGCCATCGGGGTCATCTCCATGAAGTGGTCTCTGAAAGCAGGAGAGTCATTTGTCTTTCCCTGAGAGTTCTACACTGCGCCGGAGCCTCAGAAGTGAAATACCACAGGCGCACGCTAAAATGTCCTAATAGCCCTCAATGAAGGAAAGCATGTTTGTGAGTGAGCTTATCTCGATAATTGCGGCTTAAAACAACAAACAATGTGATTATTTTCAGAGCTTTTCATTTTCCTGCTGGCGGATGAAACACGAAAAAGGAAACAAATAAGATAATCACACGTTTCCGCCAAAAGCTACGTAGGAGGCGACGTTAAGCAGTCTCAGGCACTCCTTCTGAGCATTTCAAAACTATTAACGCTTATGAATCTCACCGGAGCTTTCTAGTCTCTAATTCAGGGAACGAAGGGGGGAAAAAAAAAGGGAAAAAAAATAGACAGACTTGGTATGTAATGAATTTCTAACAGTGCACCAAATCTCCACAATTTCTCTATGGCTGCCATATCAATCTAAATCAACCATAACGGACTTTTTTTTTTTTTCTTTCTTTCTTTCTCTTTCCTTTTCCTTCTTGGGGCCAAGAAATCGGCTTGACACCGCTGGGAGAGATTATGCGTCTGGCAGACGGTGCAGACGGGATGGATTTGACTTTCCCACATCGGAACAAACACACGGAATGAGGGGTGATAGGTGCTATATTGCTCTAAGACATTTTTTTTTTTTTTTTTTGGGACATGCCGGCAGTGAGGTTGGGTTGTACCGAGAGAGGACACGCAGTAGCAGTGAGGAAAAAGATATTAATACTTCAATATCTGGAGGATTTTATTCTGTTGTCAGCTTTATTCTCTCTCTCTCTCTTTCTCTCTCTCTCTCAGGGTTGAAAAAGTAATGAGGAGAAGAGGAGGGGAAAAAAAAAACAGGAAATATATATTCAGGGTGACTCAAGTCACCTGTCGGGGTTTTGGAGATGACAGGCTGTCAGATCCAACTACAGCTGGGCGCCGCTATCCATCTGACCATGTGTCCGGCTGCCCGTCTGTCCTGTCATTCCCTTTTACCTGGTTCCATGTCCGTTACTGGCACGTGCGGACGCCACGGAATTTTACACTCCGTTAGGAGCGCTTCCAGTAGACCTTTACCGGACGCTGCCAGGTCCTGACGACAGCCAATCAGGCGTGGCCAGTCCCAAAAGCCTAATTAACGGCCTTGCGCGGTGGGAGACAAACAGGAGGAGGAGAGGAAAAAAAAAAAGTGAGAAAACGAGCGTTCAGGAGAGTCACACGCCCTCCAATGGCACTGCTCCTGCCCAGCGTTTGCGCAGGGGGTTCAACTGAACCTGGCTCCGGACGGCAGGACTCGCCGAGTAACTGCGCCCATTTTAAATTCGTCCGTGCGGGGGAAGGATAGAGGAAGGGCGCCTGACGACCGCAGCCCCCTGAGGACAGAGGCTGCATTTTTACGACCGCGCACGGCGCTCTTACGACTCGCCTCACGGCGGAATGACCGCTCGGGCAAATAATCAAACCGAGGACGCGGCAGTCCAGCGACTGGGCTGGTTCTCTCTCTCTCTCTCTCTCTCTCTCTCTCTCTCTCTCCCTCCATCTCCCTCTCTCTCCCTCCCTCCCTCTCTCCCTCTCTCTCTCTCTCTCTAACTGCTAAGGCTGATAGCCCATCAACAGATTTTATTGCTCTGTCTTGCTATGGTTTGACCTAATGAATGAGACACATTATCAATAATGCAGTCCTACAGCCAAAATGACTCATAGCCATGGTATCAGCACTTACGCTCCTAATAAACAGCAGAGCATATGGTGAAAATGCCTCGAGGAAATTAGCTTTTTGTGAGTGACTTTTAAAGGGTCAGACACGCCACTGGCTTGACTACCTTCCAGGGCTGAAACATTTACAATTCATGTGTTTTGCTGGTCACTTAAAACCAGCATTTCCCAAACTGTTCTTCAGGGCCCCTCTAAGAACTGAAGCATTTTGTCCCATTTCTGTAATAGTCAGAGACTTTACGATGAACTGACAAGTTAAACTGGGGATGTCAGAAGTGGACACAAATATTTAAAAGGCGGAGAGAAAATGATTGAGGGACACAACACTCCTCGCCCTGAAGGATAACATAGGTGCACTGTCTTCAAATTTGTTACACAATCACTTGAAGATGTCAGTGGTTACACTTGTCAGACTGTCCCACACTAACCACCTAACAACAACACTTCTGGGTACTGCTGTCTCATTCAGGAGGGGCGGAACAAGAGCAATGACGAGTCTTCCTATTGGAGGGGACGCCTTTCAGTCGCCGGCCTTGCGATGAAAGCTGGCCGACAGGATAGGAGCGCGGTGAACGCAGCAAGGTCAAATCACCCTGTTAAAAGGCATCCTTCACCTCCCGTGGTGCAGTCTAGGTCACCAGGAAGAAGGACAAGACTCTTCTTTACGATGTGCTGCAGCTTCCTGGAAACACAGCAAGGCCGAACGAAACAGCACACTGGGCTGCAGGCAAGCGACTGAGTGAGGTGTGAGGTGTGAGGTGTGTGTGTGTGTGTGTGTGTGTGTGAAGGGGGGACGATCATTAATTCGATCAAAAGCCTCTAAAGAGAGAGGTATAAAAGATCCCACCTGTGCTCATATTCACAAGGTTAATTACAGGTGAAATGCTGCATTCCCACAAACTGGGCTTTCTGTGAAATCCTGTGCTTCTGTTCCAGGTTGTCTGAGGAGACGGGAGAATTCGGACAGAGGTTTATAGGGTAGGTGTACAACACCCATAACTGGGGGAAACAAAATAAATTGTCGTTGTGTGAAGATGATGATGATGATGATGATGATGATGACCTTGTTCCATTTTGGCCTAACCGCAGAGGACAGGCATGAAGAAACCACAGCAACGTATTTCATCATGTCCAAACACACAGAATCTTTGACATGAGCCAAACTGACAAGTAATGCATGTTTCATCAGCGTGTGTATGTGTGTGTGTGTGTGTCTGCTAGAGCGTGTGTGTGTGTGTGTGTGTGTGTGTGTGTTCGTGCACAGGTGCGTGTGAGCGTGCACGGCTGCACAAACGAAACCCCTGTGGTGCCAGACGGTAGCACGGTTACTTCATCTGTCCCAGCTTTGGTGTCCAGGGACCACAGCAAAACACTGGGAGAGACAGATACAATTTGGCTTGCTCCTGTACAACACACACACACACACACACACACACAAACACACGCACATACAAACACGCATAGTTCAGTTCAGCAGCTGCTGCCATTGCTGTTGCAGTGTCAGGGCACACAAACACACACACACACACAGACACACAGACGCTGTCCAACTGGGAACTGGGAATGAGGAACTCAAGTCGTCTCCAGGAACCGTGCCGTCTTTCCTCGGCCTCCCATTCGGCACGAACACCCTGATCTCCCTGTGTAAATGACTGCACTGAAAGGTGCCTGTTAACGGGGCCCGCATTAAAGAGAAGCCTGAGAAAGCTCCAAAGGTCCCCCGTTCTGCTGGGCGTTCGAGCTCTCTCTCCCGACTCAAAGAGGGGGTTTGTCTTAATAACCAGAGCAGGCGGTGCGGATCGCATGTGGTCCAGGCGGGGGGTGCCCGCCGCGCTGCTGAGACAGGAGGAGGCGACATCAAACTCTGCGGCATTTCGGGCCCAAGCACCGAAGCCAGAGGTGGTCTACAAGATGCCTGTGTGACATCTGCTTCGTATTCCACATCCAATCTGCTCGTGGTTTGTCTCAATACAGAAATTCTAGAGCTTCAAACATATTGCCGTTGCGTTTGTTGAGGTTTTTTTTTTTTTTTTTTTCCCCTCTCTGATGGTTTAGGAGATGAATGATCTCCTAGAGGGCCTACATAGATTGAACTGTAAGGACGGTCCTCCAAGACACTACTGCTCACGGTTAGCGTGCAAGGCTGGAATTTCGGCGCTGTGTAATCAACTACCGGACAGCTGCAGTTTATTTAAAGCCCTGTTAACTCCACCGCTGCTTGGGAAGAGAATTTGTCGTTCTTCTTGTATCAAGTTTAGGTCTAAAAAAACAAAAAAAAAAAACAAAGAGAAGCATGCCTTTCAGTGCTGCACAACAGTTCACTTCAACATCTGCTCCTGCTAAAAAAAAAAAAAAAAAAACATAATAAAAAAAAAAAAATCTTTATTTTTCCATATACAAAGAACCTCTCGTGGGTTTTCCCAACATCAAATCTCAGAGAAGAAAACAACACGGTTCCGAGTGTGCGAGGCTTCAACAACATTAAATCTCAGCAAATGAAGACCATTCAACAGCTGAAGCTCATTATCGATCCAGTTCGCTTCTCCACATTAAACTGGGCTAAGAGAATGGAGAGAGAGAGAGAGAGAGAGAGAGAGAGAGAGAGGGAGAACGAGGGGGGTGATCCACCCACAGTTTATCGAGCACAAGTCCTATGGTGGAAATGCAAATGTTTCTCGGCTGGAAAGAAAGAAAGGGGTTGGTGGTTTGGGTTGCGGTTGGACGTCCGGAGTCAGCACCTTGTTTCCGTAACCCCCCCCCCCTCCGATGACCTTCCCTGTCCTCATCTGTTCAGCAGGCCAAGCGCCACATTTAACGGGAGTGAAATGTGGAAAGGAAAAAAAAAAATTACTGGCATTTCAGGGCTGAAAAAAATCCCCCTGTATTTATTCTAGCCACAGGTGCAGTCACACATGGGATCATTTAATACCTCGTTTAAGAAGCACAATAGGTGTCCTTTAAAACTTAGTGGAGGAAAAGTTACAAGCTAAGGAGAATCGGGAGAGAAAAGAAGAGAGAGAGAGACAGAGAGAGAGAGAGAGGGGGGGGGGGGGGGGGGTATGGTATTCTTTTACAGCAAGTGTTTTGTAGATGACTGAGAAAGCAATGGTGTAGCTTGATTATTTACAGTGGGTACGATATATTTCGTATATTTCATTCCGATGATCGTTCGGGTCACACACCCCATGTCAGAGCCAGGTGTACGTGGAATCCCAATCATCTCGTCCATTGAGTTTCTGCTGCAGCTGCGACGCTCTCGCACAAAAAGAATGTAGTCGTGAGAAGTCTCCAAGCGTTCGACTATATCCATGTCCAGAGGTCACTCAGGGGAGAGAGAGAGAGAGAGAGCGACTGCAGATTAGACCAGCCTTAACGTTATCCCCATTTCAATCTCTTCCCTCCGTGTCACGCCGCCCTAACCCCTCTTCCGTCATTTTAAAATTCATGAATTTCAGCAGAGGCCCGGGCCCCCGGAAAACGGAGAGCCGTCGGTCGGGGCCGCCCCGTAATTTACGGGAAACAATAAAAGCGGATTAAAATTGCACTTTACGAACGCTCTTCGTGCCCGATTTGATTGGCCGTCCCCGGGCCCCATCGCCCCCCCCCCCCCCCTCCCCCGGCAGCCTCTCCCGGCTGCCGGGAGGCCCCGGCCGCATTGGCATACGACGTCAATTTGTTCACGTGATATACGGCCGAGGGTGTCCTGCCGAGACTCCGAAATAAATCCGCTAGGCGACGTGGGGAATATATATACATATATAGGACGCCCCATCCCGAAAGGCTCTCTCGGCCCATAAACCTGAACAGCCTCTGTGCATTACGCGGAGCGGGGGACAGGTTGGCTTATGATGAAAAAGAGGGAGAGGGAGTGGATTTCCTCTGAGCTGCGGGATTGAGCCCATCTGGACCCCGGCTCTATATGCATGCTAAAGAGCCCTCCACTTACCTTGGCCACGTCAATCCTTCACTCTCAGTGTCACGGCATTACAGTCAAAGAGATGAAGGCATGTACGGGGGGGGGTGGGGGTGGGGGGGGAGAGGCCACAGGAGAGAACCTATTAAAAGCCAAGAAAGCCAAAAAACCGAGTAGATTTGGGATTACGAGACGCACAGCCTGACACCCGTTTCCATGTCTCTCGTTTCTTTATGCCTTAAGACGATATTTGTTAAGTCTAATCCATCCTCCGTTTTTAGTCGTTTTATTGTATACGGGGACTAAAGCTGTTGTGATCACATTCTGTTCTTTCTAGATGTGCATCGCAACACGTTGCGATTCTGGTGCGTTTTAACGCAATTCTACTGAGGCAAAACTGCGGCTAAGTACAGCATGAGCGTGAGATTCGGCCGAGGAATCACCCCAGGAATAAACGCCTGTAAAAAAAACAGGTCGATGTTGAGAGGCAGCCTCGTGCCTTGGGGGATGCATTACGGCATCGTCATCGACAGCAACCTTTTGCATGTCTGAGAAGAACAGAGATGGAGCACGATGTAGAATTAAGAGCAATAACAACCTTAGGCTTTAATGACTTATCTGGTGTGGAACGAAAATCTCCACTTACCGTAATGAAAGGTGCCTTACTCTAACCGGCGGCGCACCTGCCCGGGCAGACTAGAGCAGCGTCTAATTACCGCAATATTCAGGTAGAGGAGGGAATCCTGGGCTGTAAATGTGTGATACGTCTTAATCAGGTCTGTGGATGTGGGAGTGTGGGCAGAGTTGTGGTTTCCCACACTCCAACGTACAGGTACAGGCCTTCCATCAAAGAGCTGACATAAGGAACAAAGCCCCAAAGAACATACCTGGTGCAAACGATATTCTAACACGGTTCTGAGGACTTTTAGACATCGTGCAACTGCTGCACTTGGAAGATGAATGCAATTCTCAAAAAAGCAAAAAAAAAAAAAGAAGCAGACACTTATCTGGAAGCAACACCACAACACCAAGCTTCCAGTTCGGTGCGGCAGTATTTTTATTTCAAAGTCTGACAGGGAACTCTGCGAAGAATATTGTCAACGACTAAAGGTTCTGACGCTGTACTAGTTGGTGCTGAGGCAGAACAGAAGACACAGACATGAGCTTATTGAGAAAAACCCAAAAGCACAGATCAAGGTCTGAGATGCTGTGACTTCAGCGAGCTGTACAGAGCAAACCGCAGGCGGTTTTAGTGTTGTGCCTATGCACGCCGCGTTCCTGGAACAATTTAAAACCAGGATGTCATTTCCTGAATGGAGTTTTACAAAGTGAGCTGCAATTACTGCTTACCGCTCCCCAGTCAAGAGATGCGTGTTTAGGTAGCTTGTTAATTACTTTGATTATAGACTAACAGGCAGAAAAGCCCTGTTTTAAAGCCAGGGAGTGTACTCCAAGGAGCATTTCATCAGTGCTTCTTCTTAAAAGCATGCATGTAAACCATAAGCACTTAACGTGTTTCTTTGAAGTCCCTTCCAAGGGCTTTCAGGTTACCCTGTGTGAGAACACAACACACATGACCCCAAAGTTCATCGAAAGGCTCTAAAATGTCCCCCATTCACAGAGACCTTCTTTGCTCTGGTTCAAAGATACCAAGCCTTTTCATCACTCCCCCAGTGTACCCAGATCTGTCTCTCTCTCTCACGGTTCAGACAGGCCCAGATATTAGGGTCACTAAGCTCCTGCGTCCTGTTCACACACACACACACACACACACACACACACAAAAGAGTGTCAGTAGAATCCGTTTTCAAAGGTAGCCACTCCTCGTCCTGTTCTCCCTCCTGGTTAAAACCAGTTTTTTGAAAAATGAAGACGTGACCAGCCATGTCCTGAGGTCGTTCCACAGGTCTCTGATACTTCAGAGGGGGGCATGACCCAATTTCCCAACCCCCCCACACCCTTAGACCCTCAACCTCTGCGCAACTCACTCACTCACGCAACACTCATTCCTCATCCAGCTCCGCGGATCAGTCTGTGACCTTGGAAATGAAAGAGAGCAGGAGGGGAAAGGGAGAGAGGGATGTTTGGGGTGGGGGTAGGGGTGGGGGGGGGGGGGGTTCTGGTGCTCACTTGACTGCGCTAACACTACATCAAGGCATCGCTGCAGAAAAACAGCTCCAGGAAGTTGATACTTAATGCATATTAAAACTAATAACACTGCTCTCTATTTCTCCTTTTTTTTTCCTTTTCTTTTTTTCTTTCTTTATTTCTTTTTTTTTTTTTTTAATGCCCCGTGCCACGACATACGGAACTGAAGAAGCAAAAAAAGCGCTTGGTCAGGCAATCAAGAGTTCTCCTGCCAGTGGTCGCAACACAGCTTCATTAACACTTTTCAAGCACTCAATGATGCTTAAAACTAGGTCATTAAGGAGTTTTAAGTCATTAAACCGATAAATGTTGACGCTGACAGTCTTGAGCAGCGTCAGGCCATGGTAAACGCCCGCTGGACGAACAGCAGAGGTGTTTCCAAGCGTCCGCTGAGAACCCGATGCTTTCTGAACGCGGTTGATTTCTCGACTCTATGCCCTGCCGTTCGAACCGGTTTCCAAAAACACTAGGTGAGGTGTTTCCCTCATCAACAGTCAGAGATAAGAATTAGTCACCACTGAGCGTTAAGTCAAGGCTTTCCTAGGCTTTTCTGTGGCATTAAAAACATGGGCCTATTAAAACCAGACTGCCTGTCGTACGTCAAAAAAAAAAGAGATTTATTTTTGGCAGAGCTGAACTCAGTGCAAATGACTGTTATTTACAGTGTGGCACAAATTAATGAAACAAACCCAGATGACTGACATTGCACTGTCTGCCAATTTCAAATGATTCTTTTTTTGTTCAGTCAATGAAACGAATGACTCTTGAGTTTTGTATCAATCTGCAAAACAGCAATGAAAACCATGCAGCAAAATATTAATCATGTCATTAGAACAACCATACTTGCTGAAATAATCAAATTAGAAATCACACAACCAACATCTGCTGAATCTAAAATAAATAAATAAATAAATAAACAAACAAGCATCTCCATCATCTTAGCTCCAGTCTGTTTTAATAAAGCTATCACACTAACATTCAAATACAATTCTCCAACACCAGACAGCTGTGTTTTTGTGAACGACAACACACGGAGGGGACAGGTACAGGCCCCCATGAGGCACACCGCAATGTCTCACGAAATCGAAAAAAAAAAAAAAAAAAGAAAAAGAGAGAATAAATAAAAAATACAGTCAGTGAAACATAATCCAACAGGGAGACGTTTTGCTCATCGCCCGAACGCTGTCACGAGTCACGTATGTCACACTAAAAGCTTTGGTCAGAGTCCCCTGTTGCCACGGGAGACGGCGTGAGAGCCGTGTAGCGCGGCAGGGATGGGGCCCGTACAGTGAACTCTAATGATCGTTGATTGAATTTGCACTGATGGCTGAGTGACTGCACCACTTACACATACAGGCTGTGACAACCTCTGGGCCTCTGCTCCTCGGTTTCCACGGAGACGTGGCCAAACCTGATTGGAGGAGGCGGAGCAGGCGAGCCTCACCTCCGATGACTTTACGCTTCAGTGGCGACCCCTCTTTCCATATCCTCCACTCACCATCCCCCACTGACCCCCCCCCACCCCTGTTTGTTGCCATCCACCCATCGGTCCAGCTGCCCACACCAAAGCAACAGCTGTCAGTCACAGAGGGACAGCCCCACACACACACACACACACACACACACACCATCCCCACTACCTCAGGATTCAAGATGCAGCAATCTGGCATGAACACTCAAACCAACCACATGCGTGCCCGCACACAAACACACACACACACACACACACACACACACACACACACACACACACACACCTTCTTTCAGGCTGCTGCACCGACAAACAAGCAGGCATCACTCAGGTGCCTCAGAATACTCATACACAGGATGCACACACGCAAGCATGCAGGCGCTCTCTCTCTCTCACACACAATTTGTTCTTATACTGCTGGTTTTCTTCATCATGACAGGAGCATTTTAGCAAGAGACATTATGGTAAACAACTAGGAATACACACCATCGAGAGCAGATCAAACCCAACATTCTTACAAAATACAGGCAGAAAAGAGACCATGGATACATAACAGAACCTTCCAAAAATACAAAAACCTTTTTTTTTTTTTTACCAAATTGTAGCTGAAGCTCTGTATGGTGTCTGTGCAAAGTCACACTACTTGGAAAAAGAAGATACTACAATGATGGATATCCAAGGTGTCTCTTTCAGAACACTGCAAGTTTTGCCAGCTACCCAACTGTGCACTGAACTCCACAGAGGAGAGAAAAGCCATGCAGAGGCAACCAGTGACCTTTTCCCCGACGAAATTGTAAATTTAATAAACCAACTGTCAAAAGCCCAGCAAATCCTAGAGCACAGCTCAGAAGGCTTACATATACATATACACGTGTGTGTGTGTGTGTGTGTGTGTGTGTGTGTGTGTTCCAGAGTTATCAGCCACTTAAGTGTGGTTTTAGGCTGACAGGATGACATGTTAGCATATAGGTAATCTGACAATTCTGTCAAACATAAACACTGTGAAATTCCACGTGTGAGCGGATTTGTTTACACAACATGGAAAAAAAAAAAAAAAACCTACAGTAACTAGAGGTACTAACGCGGTCCCGAAGGATGTTCGCAGACAAAAACAGCATCACGGCACCAGCTACGCACAACACTTTAAACTCGGTGACAAATTACAGCCGCGCCGGAACACGGAGAAACACAGACGGATAAACAAACTCAGCGAGAGGCATTTGGAAAAGCGACTTCGTCTTGAGTAAAGAGTGTACACCGCGTTTCTACGGCTGTCTCAATCTGACAGGCCGTTTTTTTGTAGCACAGATTTTCAGGCAACCAGAAAAGCCACAATAGACTACTTTGTCAAAACACCCCCCCACCCCCCAAACACACACACACACACACACACACACACACTCGACTTGGCTTGGTTTTGTTGTGTTTTTTTCTTTGCTTTTTTTTCTTTTTTCTTTTTATACCAGACCTGAATATTTCATGACTACATGTCTGAAATTATAAATGGATTTGGAGAGAGTCGGTGACAACAACCATTTTATTCAGAACGGCAAGGAAAGCCGAGAGTAAATCATACATAAAACCAACAGGATTAGCAAAGGCGTTTAAGACTAGCGGTCTTCTATTTAGAATAATATAAATATGTGTTTCTTTATGGTTGCTACAGATCCATTACCAAACCTATACCCTATACCCTTTACCAAACCTATACCAAAAAAAAAACAAAAAAAAAGCCACATGACATAACCTGACAAAACAAAATACCCCTCTGCCCTGTGGTGATGAAAGTGAAGTTTTAACGTACAGAGAGAATCACCGCAAAACGTCTGATTACAGCACTGAATGTACCTCAAAGCAACCTCAAATCTCAAATGGGCCTCGTGTGTCAAATTTCAAATGTCCCTTAAAGGAGGACTTTCATTTTACAACCAAAACACTCTTGAGTGAAACAACAACAATAATAATTTTTAAAAAAAATCTATCTACCTATCTAGCAGGTGAGAAACTCACACAGTGTGAACTCTAGGCGTGCAGGGGCAAGGTGGATTTTTCCCGTTTTAAAAACTTGATCCAGATTCTTTCTGCAATGTTACCATGGAAGGATGAAGCAGTCTCTCTTTTGTGTGTGTGGGTTTTTTTTTTTTTGTTTTGTTTTGGGGTTTTTTCCCTTGAAAAATGGCACGTCACCGGTTCCAATGAAAGTGGAGCAGTTATAATGGATGTTGTGAGGCAGCTTAGCCGCTGCTAGGCACAGGGGAATTCAGTTACAGGCTTCAACAGCTAGGCTACCAACACCACATCCTTCTCAACACCACACATCTTCTCCGCTCTCAGCACTGACTTTTGATAAATGGGCTTCGACAGAGACACTTTTTTTTTTTTCTTAGGGAGACCGAAAACAACTCCAAACGAATCACTGAAGAACCCATAAATTAACACTGTGATAAATCTAGGCTGGGCTAGTACCAGACGATGACGAGCTAATTACCATTTCTTCAGAATTTGGCGAGGAAATCATTTTTACAACAGAACCTCACTCGACACAGATGTGTTAATAATATGAAGTCCATGAATAAACATTAAAACCTCAGTACCAGCAATAACCAAGACTAAAGAGAGAGAGAGAGAGAGAGAGAGGGTGAGAGAGAGAGAGAGAGAGAGAGAGGGTGAGAGAGAGAGAGAGAGAGAGAGAGAGAGGGTGAGAGAGAGAGAGAGAGAGAGGGTGAGAGAGAGAGAGGAAGAGAGAAACCAGTCAAGCTAATCGTTCATCATTAGCCTCTAAAACGAATGGAGCATGATTTCTCATCTAACGCTTTCTCAGACGCAACTTTAGCTGTTAGCTGAGCCAACTGACGCATTCCAGTCGCTAGAAAAGATGGATGTGACGATATTAGTGTGAAGGGCAAAAATGTCATGGTTTAGGGAAGCACCCAACCCCCGCCCCCCCCCCCCCCCCCCCCCCCCTCACTCCTCCACTTTCACCCTTTTTTTTTCTGTTTTCAACTAGGCTTTCTGGTTAGCATCACTCTGGCGGAATGGCTCCATCATGTTACTCATCATGCATCCTCATTTAGATAGCCATTACCGGCTACGCGGGGCCCGTGCTAGCATAGACAGCTAATGAAGACGGCTACGTCCCAGGAGTGATTAAGACACCCGTTCCAGAGAAGTGCGTCCGCTCCCAGTGGGGGAAATGAGCTGAAGAGAGAGAGAGAGAGGAACTGAGTGTGTGGCTTTAGGGACGACCCGTTAGGACGCTCTACCTACAAACGATTTCGGCCTAGCCCCGCGTCAGAGCGTTACTACGTTATCCAGTCGTTATCCCACATGTGTCACACCATCATTTACTGATCTCCGCATTAGAAATGACCCAGAGGAGAAAGAAAACTGGTGTTTCTTACATCCCCCCCACTCCCTCCCTCCCTCACCCCCCACCCCCCACCCCACATCAACAGCACTGTGCTGATCTGACAGACACACACACACACAGAGACTAAAACATGTTTAAACAAAAACAAAAACTAATCTATACACGGACTGTATGACGGAGATGTCGGGAACAGGATAACGTGTTCAGAATTCAAACGTCATTCGCCAGCTTTACGTTAAACAAAATTTACATTAAATAAATACATGTGTATAATTAACCTCTGACCCAAAAAAAAGGAGGGGGGGGGGGACAAAAAAAAAAAACCCTTCTATGTTCGATTCCGAGGCAGTCAAATCAAAACAAGGCGGATTTTTGCTTCTGGGCGCATGAGTCAAACTCAGATGTCAGGGTCAAGAAAAAGGCTGAAAAGAAACGCCAGTCAAAAGACTGCAACAATAACAGGGGAAGGCAAATATTTACAAGCAATTTCAAAGCTATTACATACATGATTATGTTTTTTGTTTGCAAAGAGCTGGCAGTTTATATTCAAAGAGGAGAGATTTGAATGAAAGGTACACCTGTCAGTTTGCTGGGTAAACAGCCAGGAGCGTTAAGTACGAAACACCAGCTGTTGACCAACATCGCTGACGGAAGGAGCGCCAGGATTGGACAGGGTCTCGCCTCATTAGCATATTGTCAGGACTCGCTGTTTTTTTTTTTTTTCCTTTCTTTTTTTCTTTTTTTTTTTTTACCCCAACCTCCATTGTCTTCAATCATTGAGACGGGACCATCAAAGTCACCCGTTCAAAGTGACTTCAATTACCGGAGTCAACCTTTCCAAGCTTGGATATCATCCAGATATAGTTCACAAGCAGACAACCTGTCAGGCCTCAATCCTCCAATTACTAAACCCCTGCTTTTGATTTCTGGGCACTATGCACACGATAACAATGAGGATACTAGGGAAAAATAATGGCAGCTGCCAAACATCCCCAAAAAAAAAAAAACAAATTACACACAAAAGGTCTAGCAAAGCAGCCAAAAAAAAGGATGAGTTTCCAGAATATTCCCTGCACAGGGAAAGGGAGGGTGTTGGGGTTTGTGTGTGTGTGTGTGAGTGTGTGTGTGTGCGCGTGTGTGTTTGGGGGAAAGGGGGTGGGGGGTTCGATCTGCCTCATTCAGCACGGCTGTGCCATTCTGTAGACCCTACTCAAAGCAGGATGGGCATTCTACTCCCGTCGAGAACATGCTTTAAAACATCTGTGGTCATCATGAGTAACGACTACACTGAGGATCACACGGCCAAATCTGCTCCGTCTCCCGTGGGAAAAATAGAAGCCGTTATATATATATGTATATATATATATATACACCCAACTCCGGGGGCTTATACGGCCTATAGTGGCTGGGAAGACGTGTTTTATCGGCCAGGTGAGATAGGCACTCTATTCCCAGGGTTGGGGAGGGACGTCTCACAGCAGTTAATCATTCGTCCCCTCAAGACCAGCCCTGTGTCCACCGCCCTCAACCAAGAGGCGCTCTAGCAGACAGGGAGAGGGAGAAGGAGAGAGTAAGGGGGTTGGGGGGGGGTGGTTGTGGGGGGTCGTTTCCATGACAAAGTAGAACGAAAAACTTATCCTTGAGGTGATAATATTACCAGCAGCAGCTGTTGGACGGGTTAATTTTTCAAGCCGTGTAAACGGAGCTTTAGGCACAAATTTGTATATGCGAGTTCTGCCGTTCCATTATGCAGGTACTTGTGAGGGAACAGAGGTAGTCTTACACAACTCAGGCTGATAGGTGTGCCTTTAATAACGAGGTCAAGGTTGAGGAATTAGCATACTGTCAGCTGTCAAAACTGGTGCAGGTGGGTCTTTTGTTGTTGTTGTTGTTGTTGTTGTTTCTGTTGTTTTTTTTTTTTTTTAATCTCTAAACCAAACTGAGAAAGAGATAGAAAAGCGTACGGCGTCATTCTAGAACTTTCCATGCAGCACCTGTCAGTCTTGGCTTTATGCGCCTTTTTAAGACACTGCCTGTTAGTCTGTCATGCAGGCAAACAAACGGTTGTTCGCATGAGAAAGTCAACACACAAAAAAAAAAGCAGAGTACACAAAAGGAGGCGAACCAATGCTATTCCTGCGCTCGGAGGCATCGGTGAGAGCGTGCTTTCATCCTACACATAGTGAAAAGCTACTCCGTGTGAAATCCTACAGCACAGTCAGAGATAAAAGATAAATATTTGAGTCTCGTTCTCGTTCAAATCTCCTGAGGCAGAGATAAATGACACACACACACACACACACACAAAATAAAAAAAAATTTGAGAAATTGTCGCTGGTAGCGTCATTGATGGGATTTTTTTTTTTTTTTTTGCTGAGAATAGGGTTTAAACTTCTAGCACTCCCACAGTGGAAACCTTCCACCATCCCTAGTGTCAGCCAACGCCTGCAGCCACCTGCGAGCCGCGCTCACCTGCCCGCAGGACAAAGGACACGGGGCAGAATGTTTGCCTTGAGCTTCTACACAATCATAGGGGATTCGAGCTCTCGAAACAAGCAGACAACAGCACCTGGAAGACGAGAGGGAGAGAGGCGTGCCCTTGGACGCGTTTGTCACAGAGAGTTGGGGGGGGGGGGGGGTCCAGTGGCACATGCCAGTGAGCTCTCGTACGTCTGCCCACGGGGGAACGCCAGCTGAACGCCAACACGAAGGAGCTTGGTCACAGACCGACTTTTTTTTACTTCTGATACGCCGCCAGATTGTTTAAAAGCTTCCCTTTATTCAAAACGCACAACGACACTGCCACGACGCCAGCCGAATGACAAAACAAAGCAAAGCAAAACAAAACAAAACAAAAACGAAAAAATAAAAAGCAAACAAAAGAGATGAGGCATTCCCCCCCCCCCAGCTAAGGCCAAGGTCTCTCGTGTCACGGCGGATGCAAGTTTAAACGTCTCTCTGCTGGGACGCTTCCCCTCTCATTGTTCCGCCGTTCGCCTTGTAGTCGTGCCAGCCTCGCTCCCTGGCACCGGATTAAAATCACATCGGTGTCCGCACTTGTTTTTTGTGACATGTTTTGGCAGAAGTTGTGCTGATACATATTCATAATTTTTTCCCAACGACAGAGAATAATACATGCCCGTTTATGTTAAGCAGGGTTCTCTTATTCACGGTCGTGTTCCCTGACAGCACGGGGTCTCTGTGGCAAGTACCTCTCCCTTTTTTTTTTCTTTTTCTTCTTTTTTTTTTGACACGGGCTGTTGAGGGAGATTAATAGTCTCTGTTTCATCTGAAGACCTACCACATCCCTAATCATATAACCTTACCAAGGAAAAATAACACACACACACACACACACACAGTGACAATCGGCTTCAGCGGGAAAAAAATAGAAAAAAGAAAGGGGAAAAAAAAAAAAAAACAAATTTCGAAAGCCTTGCTTCGCCCAGCTAATATCCCAGTATACATTTGTGGCTGCATTTAAGTGGCCTAATTTAATTAATAACGATCATGGGACCGCTATCTGGGGTTCTAAAGAATTAAAAACAATTTAGGTCATCTAACCCCCTATTCCCAGTCAAGAACGCCCCATGCAAATTAGATGGAAATGCAGAGGGGAAAAAAACTGAAAACTAGTTAAGACCCTAGTAATAAATACAGAATTTAGCCTCTTGGCATTCCAAACAGCCTGCAGGGGCCGTATGCAAATGATATGCAAATACCCGGGCAACGCTGTATTGGCTGATAAAGGTGGGCGGGTCCCAACCACACAGCAACTTGATGCTCGCATGCTCATAGGTGTAATCTGAGCACACACACACACACACAGATGCTGAATTTGGTCAACTGGAGGACGGCATTGTTACATGAGGCGATACGGGGAGGTGGGGGGGGGGACGAGGGCGGGTGGAGACAAAAAACGCTCAACTGACAAACGAAGGCAAATGAATAGAGAGCTTTGGAGGGGGTGTGAAAAGCAGGGAAAGCAGACATTAGAGAGAGTGAGTTTGAAGAAAGGGAAAACCGGGGTGGAAACTGCTGGAAACTGATTAGGGGGCTCTAGGTGGAGATGGTGGCAGCTGTGTGCGTGTGCGTGCGCGTGTGTGTGTGTGTGTGCGTGTGCGTGTGTGTGTGCCTGTCTGTCTGTCTGTCTTTTCTCATTCTACATACCATCATAGACGCACAGACTAAACACACATACACAGCTCAAACACACCCCATGCCGTATTTACGCCCCTTTCAAAGCTCGCCGTGTGTTTCCTTGGTAACCGGCATCACCGTACTCTCTTACCCATCCCAAGGGGAGGAATAAGGGAGGGGGCACCAGCCACTGGCCCCCACCCCAGAGAGACACATGCTTCAGCAGCAAGCAATACAGTACAGGCGCCCCCAATTTCTGCCGAAGTGAAAGCGCTGGTTCTGGTTCTGGTCGGGGCGGGGTGGGGTGGGGTGGATAGAGGGGCTAAGTGGCATGCTAGCTCTCACAGCAGCAAGTTCACAGAGGACGACACTGGTCAGAATCTTTGACGGAGCCAAAAACAAAAATACAAAAAGGAAAAATGGGGAAAAAAAAAAAAAAACCAAAAAGCTCAGAATATGAAAGACAGAAATGATGTTTTTTGGTATATGATGTTTGTTTGAGATCTGGGTTCATGGAGACCGCTGGGGTTTTTTTGGGGGGGGGGGGGGTTTGCTGGTGAACAGTACCCTAAGCCTCTCGGACATCCCATTCCTCTTTCCCTCTCTCTCTCTCTTACAGATGTGTGTACAGACACTGTGCAGAGACACACTGTATCTGACTCATAGCACTGTGCTGTCTAAACACACAGAGATCTATGGGATTAGTGCAAATAGTACACTGAGACCCAAACCCCTGCCGCCCCCCCCCCCCGGCCGCCTGAAAAAGTGAGCTCAATATAAGACAAAGACAATAGGACACAGAACATTCTGTCTTTTTTTATGAAAACATTCTTCTCTAGGTATGCTCAGGGATTTCTTTTCTCTTTTTTTTTTTTACTATTCTTTTTAAAGCAAGGTGAAGCTAAAGCAAAAGACACATGCTTTGGCAAAGTGTGTATGTGTGTGTGTGTGTGTTTGTGTGTGTGTGTGTGTGTGTGTGTGGAGATCCATATTTTCACGGTGTGCTTTTGTAAAGGCCCGGAAGAAGAAATGCAATGATTTTCCTTCCATTAAGTTCTAAGTATCTAGATGGCAGAGAGCATTTGCTCAAAGCTTCTGCACTGTGCCACTATTCATATAAACCTCTAAAGACTTGAAAGAAAATGACAGATAACTACCTTTCTCCAAATCACCCTCCTGTTCAGTACAAAACACACCAGCGGAGGAGAGTGTGTGTCATCTCAGGCAGAGAGAGGGCCATGCTTCTTCATGCAAATCAAAAACACACAGGCAAACATTCAGCTTGGCTTCACTTAAGTTTGAAACTAAGGCCAAATCTTCTCTGGGGGGTTAGGAGGGGGGGGGGGGGGGGGGTGGTTGCAGTGATCGTCACGGTAACAGTCAGAACTTGTCAAAACAGGTGACAACTGTTTGCATGCAGCAGATAGACTGTATGGCCAACAGTGGCACAGCTAATGTGGTGTGTGTGTGTGTGTGTGTGGTCTAAGTTAAATAAACCAGAAAAGTACTCAGAGACAAGCTTGGATCTATTTAAAAGACTATCCCATATCAAACACCTGCAGGCAAATTATTAGGTCGGGTTTCCAAGGCGACGATTAAAGTGAGTGATTAAAGACAGGAGACAGGAATTTCTCTCTCTTTTTTTTTTTCAGTTAGCCAGATAACTTGAGCCAAAAGGTGAAGACAGGCCGACAGGAATGTTCCGTTACCACCCCGCTGCTGAGCAGTTTTCAACGATTTTTTTTGGATCAACTTCTCTTGCTCTGTGGAAACTCTCCCCTGAACCAAACGCTACACGCTGTTTTCAGAAAACAAATCATTCCAGCTTAATCCTTGTCTGGGAACAAAAAAGAAAAAGAAAAAAGAAAAGAAAAAACACACATCAAAGTTCTGTTTGAAAAGCAGAGTGCAAACAGTGCCCGTAGCAGTCCCTGGGCATGAGGGATGAGTATACAGAGAGAGAGAGAGAGAGAGAGAGAGAGAGAGAGAGAGGAGAGAGAGGAGAGAGAGGAGAGAAGAGAAGAGAAGAGAAGAGAAGAGAAGAGAAGAGGAGAGAAGAGGAGAGGAGAGGAGAGGAGAGGAGAAGACGAGAGAGGAGAGGAGAGGAGAGGAGGAGAGGAGAGAGGAGAGGAGAGGAGGAGGAGGAGAGGAGAAGAAAAGAAGAGGAGAGGAGAGGAGAAGAGAGGAGAGAGGAGAGGAGAGGAGAGAGGAGAGGAGGAGGAGGAGTGGAGAGAGGAGAGGAGAGGAGAAGAAGAGGAGAGGAGAGGAGAGGAGAGGAGAGGAGAGGAGAAGAGGAGAGGAGAAGAGAAGAGAGGGTGGAGTTGGTGTGGGATGGGGGGGTGGGTGGGGGTCTGCTTTTGAAGAAGAGCTTGGCAGAGCAGCTCTGGAGTCTCTGCTTCCAGAGAATTCTGCCAGACTGAGCGGGCATGGAGTCTTTCACTCTACTGACCCACTTGCCTTCTCATCAATACCCAGCCAACGCTGAGTGCCACCGACGGCCAATCAAATCAATTTTCTCCAAACTGTTACCACTCCAACCTAACCGCTCTCCAGCCTCAGGCTGTTAGGCCTCCAGCCCTGGTTCACATGAGAGATAAAACGAACAATGTTATGGAAAACAAAACTGGTGAGGGTTTTTTTTTTTTTGCTTGTTTTTGTTTTTTTTCCTGTGTAACTGAACACATGACTAAGATGGCCCTCTGACACTCACTCACTCTCTGAAACACACACACACAAACTTTAACACACACACACTCACACAAAAACTTACACACACACACACTCACACCACTGCAATCACACTATTCAAATAAACGTCAGTGAGATAAGGCATGGCTGAGCTTAAAGGCTGTATGAGTGTGTGTGAGTGTGTGTGTGTGTGCTCCTCTAACACAAAGCGTTCAGAGCTGCTGTTTTTGTCAATGCAAATGTAATTGGGTTGAGAGGCCTGTAGAAACCCTTGATGTTAAATATTAATCTCAAACCACACATACACACACGCATACACACACACACATACACACACACACATACACACACACACACATACACACACACACATACACACACACACGGTCTCTAAATTCCTGACAGGTTTAGAGAGCACCTCATGCAGCTGCTGGATGCTTTATCATGTTTGCACATCTCCATGTGTGGAAGAGCAGCCCCTTTACTGTTCATAGGAACATCGACGGGAAACCCAAACAACATGCTCCTCAACACACACACACACACACACACACACACATACATACACACACACACACACACACACACACACACACACATACACACACATACACACATACACATACACACACACACACACACATACACATACACATACACACACACACACACACACACACACACACACACACACACACACACACACATACACACACACACACAGGGAGAGTATTTCTGGCTTCAAGGCCTTGGAAAATAATAGAAAATAAAAATGTTAAACTTTATGTCCCCAGATACTCCAGAAAAAGTTAATGCTCACACACACATACACACGCACGCATGTGCACACACAAACACACGCTTCAACATGCACACGCACGTGCACACACACACACACACACACACACAGACACACAGACACACTCACACACAGACAGCTTTAGAAGAGATTAGTAAATTATGGGAAGTAAACTTCTCGAATAACTGACGGAAACCTTGACGGGTAACCTCCTCTGTGAACGTGTTAAAGGTGTTTCTCCCGGAGCTGTCTGACCTCTGTACTCGACGCAGAAGGGGGGGGGGGGGAGCAAAATATCGGAGTATAATCTGGTTTAATTTCAAATTAATTAATTTAAAAAAAAAAAAGACTTCAAACGACTCGCTGGATGCATAACTAATGACGTTTTTGTCTGTCTCGTATCTGTCCAATACGGACTCCCAATATCCCCAGCCCCTGTGCCAATACAAAAAAAAAAACCCCAAATCTCTTCCAATCTCTTAACAGCTTGACATACTACCAACGGTGGCCTGTTAAAATATTGCCTTCCATCCCCTGATAAGATTAGCACCACAATTCACACTCAAATCACCAACAGAGAACCAGCCACGTACAAAAAAAAAAAGTCATCCCCCTCTCTGTTTGCTCTCTTAGGATAGCAATGAGAGAGAAAGAGGGAGAGAGAAACACACAAACACACCATTTTCCATCATTGCCAAATCGAAAACACATCTAGACCGTCTGAGAAAACAGATACTCAATGGTATCAGATTGTCAATTCCAACCTCTTTATATGCAAATGGCATATAAACCACTCTAAAGTTTTTTTTTTTCTACCTCTTTTTTCCCTTAATCGAATATCGAAAATTAAAATCTAAATTGTGTTGGGACAGTGACTTCCCATTAGAATTGGATGATAGTGAGAGGCAGAACGGTGGCTGGGGGGGGGTAGTAAGTGGGGGGGGCAGCACAAGGTCTGATAAACACTGTTAGTTAGATGAGCCACAGCAGACACACACACACACACACACACACACACACACACACACACACAAACCATCCTGATTACCCTCATCACCCTCAGTGCTGTAGGCATGTGGGAAATGCCGACCCACGTTCGGAGACCCGGGAGACCAGATAAGTTGGCCGTTTTGTGTCTCTCTCGCTGGTCTCCATTAGAGAGGCCAGACGTTCCAGCTCTACTTTGTCCCATTCGATCAGCTCTCCCAGGACGCATGCAAATTGGGCCCAATCAAAAATTCAAATGACTTCCACTCCCAGCTGAATACTAATATGTTGGTTATATTTTAAGGGGGACAGAGTGGGGAGTGGAGGCGGGAGGGGCGAGGGAGGGGGGAGCATTTGGAGCATTTTTAAGGAGGACAGACACCAGGGAACCAGTGGAGCTGTTTGAGGCAACATTGGCTGTGCTATTCTGGCTTAATTCTGTGGGGGTTTTTTTAGGTGTTTTTTTTTTTTGCGTGGGGGCAGTTTAGGGTCATTTATCTGCTATAACCATCCCTCTCTGAACCCCCCCCCCCTCCCTCATCATCACACATGTAACGTGAGAGTGTCTGGAGGGCAGATTATTAAAAGTGTAAGCACAAATACATGACCATCTGTGTCCAGACCAAAATCCTGTGATTCTCAATAAACTTTACAGACAGAGAGACAGAGAGACAGACGGACAGACACAGACAGACAGAGGGCGAGAGAAAGAGAGAGAGAAAGAGCGAGAGAGAGAGACAAACCGACAGAGAGAGACAGAGACAGCGAAAGAGAGAGAGAGAGACAGAATCTAGATCCCAGTGCCACCCTCTGAGTGAACTAATACCAGTAAGACAATGACAACCCTGAGGAGGAGAGAACTGAAGCACAGAAAACCCCATTTAAAGCCAGGCCTGAAAGAGACAGCAAGTGTTGCACAAGTGTGTGTGTGTGTGTGTGTGTGTGTGTGTGAGAGAGAGAGAGCGAGAAGGGGGAAGAGATAGAGAGAAAGAACATGGATGTCACATATGACCAGAGAGAGACTAATAGTGTGTCTGTACATGCTACATGTGTGTGTCTGTACATGTGTGTGTGTCTGTACATGTGTGTGTGTCTGTACATGTGTGTGTGTGTGTGTCTGTATGTGTGTGTGTGTGTGTGTGTGTGTAAATGAGAGAAATGATGGCAAAGAGCAAGAATGAGAGAGAGAGAGAGAGAGAGAAAAAGAGAGAGAGAGAGAGAGACATACAGACAGAGAAAAGAACGAGAGAGAGGGAGAGAAGAGAAAGAGATCCAACATCCGAGTCCAGTTTGAGTTTGACGAATAGCCACGGGCTTCCTGGTTAACCTTAGACGACCCCGTCCACTGGAGAAGGTTCTGAAGATCCAAACTGCGGTGAGAAGAGTGAAGCTCAGGGCTGTGGAGACTCAAACGCTCGTGAGACTTTGTCTCTCTGGCAGAAACTACACTGCCTGCAGTGCTTCCAGGCCAAGACTGGCCACTCAATACCACACCTCAGGCTGGACCTGTACCACTACAACACACCAGAGACATCATCAAACTCACTGCCCTCAAGTCTTCACACCGAAAAAAAGCAAGAGCAAGCAGCTTTTTGTTTTGACTGAACGTGTTATAGGTGTATGTGCGCACACACACACACACACACACACACACACACACACACACAGCAGTAGGCCATGTATGTGTAGCCTCAAAAGGAAAAAAGTTTGTTGGAGTGTGAGGTATCTCTGGAGTTTGTGTGTGTGTGTGTGTGTGTGTGTGCGTGCGTGTGTGTGTGTGTGTAACTGTGTCTGTGTTTATGCATGGGTGTCCGTACATGCATATGTGAGACAGAGTGCAAGTGTGTGTCTCCAGGTTGTGATCATCAGACGCCACAGTGTTCTGTGCGTGTTTGTGTGTGTGTGTTTGTGTGTGTGTGTGTGTGTGTGCGCGCCGGCTGTAATGGAAGCACTGGTTAAATGGTATGCACCAGTGCTCTGATTGTCTGAAGCATCCCAGGGGCTGGAGCAGACAGGCCCAGCAGGTAGCCCCCGCAGCCAAGCCCTCAGCACATCTCACACACACACACACACACACACACACACACACACACACACTCACACACACGCACACACGCACGCACACACACGCGCACACACACGCGCACACGCACGCGCACACGCACGCGCACACACACACACGCACGCACGCACACACACACACGCACGCACGCACACACACACACGCACGCACGCACACACACACGCACACACACACACGCACACACATTCTAAACATACACATGCATGCACACACACATACTAAACATACACATACATGCACATAGGCAAACACACAAAGACAAGGGGCTATACAGACATCTTTACAGCACGCGGTCTGAAGCTCACCACACACAATGAGAACACAAGTCATCTACCATCACAGAGTGAGAGAGTTTCAGACAAAGACTTCTGGGATTTTTTGGGTGTGTTTTTATGGCAGAGTCTGGGTTTTGGGACCAAGAGACAATGAGCAGACACACACACACACACACACACACACCAGTGATTCCTCATCTCACTTAAGCAAATGTTTATCATTAATTAAACAGATATGAAAATCAAAATTAAAAATACATGTCACCTCCCTCTTTGAGGGAAACAACTCAACCGTCACGAGGCATCAGTGTGTCTTAGACCCGTGTGATGGGAGGAAAAAAAAAACAAAACGTAATCAAGATCAGTAACAAGCGCTGCCTTGAGGAGTCTGCCCGGTCTGAACTGAACCGTGTTATCACACCTGAATCTGCGGGCGTCTCCTCCCTTTAGCCTCCAGCTCCGCCCTCGTCACGAAGCAACACAAAGCCGTCACGGTAAACTCCAACTACACGGTCCTCCACAACAAACAAGGCTGCCGAAAAACAAACGCACGCAGCGGCCGCGGGCTCGTGAACTTTTGACCCCCTCTGCTTCCCACCTCTCTGATGCCGTCGCTGTCACTAGGTCAAACTTCAGGCACGTACACACAAAAGAACGTTTTTCTACACGTTCAGTAAGTGAATGAAGCCATCTGTCCCGACACCTGGAAGCTCTCAGCACAATGTCAATGTGAGCGACTGCCTAAACACATTCATCTTCAAATCGACTTGAATCGAGGACAATCTGCGTCTGAATACTGTCAGACGCCGTATCTTCAGCAGAGCGACCAAACGTTCTGTGCCTGAAAACAGCAGGTGGTGAAAGGACTATTTCCAAGTGCATTAGGCAGGGTACACTGTGTGTGTGTGTGTGTGTGTGTGTGTGTGTGTGTGTGTGTGTGTGTGTGTGTGTGTGTGTATGTGTGTGCGTGCGTGCAGGGGTACGTGTTTTCATACAACATCTTTGTGAGACTCCATCCCATGCTCCCCTAACCACATGCTGCGCTCCCATCCAGACGACGCCACAGTTCGCTTAAGTGACATCGCCGCCCAAGAAATGGTTGAATAATCGAAACTACTGGGGGGGGGGGGGGGGGGGGGGGCAGAGAGAGAGAGAGAGAAGAGAGAGAGAGAGAGAGACATACCCACTGAAGCGAGACAAACCAGCGTCCAAGGACCACTGAGACGTAGCTGGAGGGGAAAAGGAATTTTAGACAGAATTATTGAAAGCTCCCCCCTCCCGCCCTTTTGCAAATTCTCCCATTTTACATTATTAACTGGCGCGAGGGGTCGGGAACAAGCCGGGGAGTAAGAGAGAGAGAGAGAGAGAGAGAGCGTCCGACTCCACTGCTTGGCAACCGTCACCGAGGAAGACGTTACCGTGGGGACACGCTTGACTGTGATGGATGTGTTAGCCACAGTCAGAGATATTTGCTTTTCGCTCCGTGCGACAGGCGGCCTGCTCCGAGGGTGCCGACGGGCCGGGAGGGAACCGCACAATTAGAACCAAGGAACAAGCAAGCAATCAGTTTCACAGACATCTCCAATCAGCTCCTAGTTAATGAAAGAGACAGACTCTTTCCTCCAGGTCAGGAGCGAACAGCACTGTCATCTCACGGAGCTGCAGCATACACAGGCCGACACTCCAAACTTGCACTCAAACACACTCGACACGGACTGACCAAGACTCTGTTGAGCCCTGGAAACAGCAGGGTCAGGCGTCAGTGGGTGGAGATGGAGTATAAAGATGTGAAGGTGTCAGTGGGTGGAGACAGAGTATAAAGATGTGAAGGTGTCAGTGGGTGGAGATGGAGTATAGAGATGTGAAGGCGTCAGTGGGTGGAGATGGAGTATAAAGATGTGAAGGTGTCAGTGGGTGGAGATGGAGTATAGAGATGTGAAGGTGTCAGTGGGTGGAGATGGACTATAGAGATGTGAAGGTGTCAGTGGGTGGAGATGGAGTATACAGATGTGAAGGTGTCAGTGGGTGGAGACAGAGTATAGAGATGTGAAGGTGTCAGTGGGTGGAGACGGAGTATAGAGATGTGAAGGTGTCAGTGGGGGAGGTTATAGAGATGTGAAGGTGTCAGTGGGTGGAGACGGAGTACAGAGATGTGGTGTCAGTGGGTGGAGATGGAGTATACAGATGTGAAGGTGTCAGTGGGTGGAGACGGAGTATAGAGATGTGAAGGCGTCAGTGGGTGGAGATGGAGTATAGAGATGTGAAGGTGTCAGTGGGTGGAGACGGAGTATAGAGATGTGAAGGTGTCAGTGGGTGGAGATGGAGTATAGAGATGTGAAGGTGTCAGTGGGTGGAGACGGAGTATAGAGATGTGAAGGTGTCAGTGGGTGGAGACGGAGTACAGAGATGTGGTGTCAGTGGGTGGAGATGGAGTATACAGATGTGAAGGTGTCAGTGGGTGGAGACGGAGTATAGAGATGTGAAGGCGTCAGTGGGTGGAGATGGAGTATAGAGATGTGAAGGTGTCAGTGGGTGGAGACGGAGTATAGAGATGTGAAGGTGTCAGTGGGTGGAGATGGACTATAGAGATGTGAAGGTGTCAGTGGGTGGAGACGGAGTATAGAGATGATGTGGTGTCAGTGGGTGGAGATGGAGTATAGAGATGTGAAGGTGTCAGTGGGTGGAGACGGAGTATAGAGATGTGAAGGTGTCAGTGGGTGGAGATGGAGTATAGAGATGTGAAGGTGTCAGTGGGTGGAGACGGAGTATAGAGATGTGAAGGTGTCAGTGGGTGGAGACGGAGTATAGAGATGTGAAGGTGTCAGTGGGTGGAGACGGAGTATAGAGATGTGAAGGCGTCAGTGGGTGGAGATGGAGCATAGAGATGTGAAGGTGTCAGTGGGTGGAGACGGAGTATAGAGATGTGAAGGTGTCAGTGGGTGGAGATGGAGTATAGAGATGTGAAGGCGTCAGCGGGTGGAGATGGAGTATAGAGATGTGAAGGTGTCAGTGGGTGGAGACGGAGTATAGAGATGTGAAGGTGTCAGTGGGTGGAGACGGAGTATAGAGATGTGAAGGTGTCAGTGGGTGGAGATGGAGTATAGAGACATGCAGGTGAAGATGGACCAGTGTCCTCCACTCTTGGCACTGAAGGTCTACAAGCCTAACGTGCTAACACGATATATATCTGGGGAGGAGCAGAGAGAGAGAGAGAGAAAGTGATGTCATGGTAGTGATATATGTGTGTGTTAGAGAGAGAGAGAGAGAGACACGGAGAGAGAGAGAGACAGAGAGAGAGAGAGAGAGAGACAGAGAAAGAGAGAGAAAGTGACGTCATGGTAGTGATATATATATGTGTGTCAGAGAGAGAGAGAGAAAGAGAGAGTAAGAGAGAGAAAGTGACGTCATGGTAGTTGTATATATGTGTGTTTGAGAGAGAGAGAGAGAGAGAGAGGAAGTGACGTCATGGTAGTTGTATATATGTGTGTTTGAGACAGAGAGAGAGAGAGAGAGAGAGAGAGAGAGAGGAACTGACGTCATGGTAGTGGTATATATGTGTGTTTGAGAGAGAGAGAGAGAGAGAGAGAGAGAGAGAGAGAGAGAGAGAAAGAGAGAGAGAGAAAGTGACGTCATGGTAGTTGTATATATGTGTGTTTGAGAGAGAGAGAGAGAGAGAGAGGAAGTGACGTCATGGTAGTTGTATATATGTGTGTTTGAGAGAGAGAGAGAGAGAGAGAGAGAGAGAAAGAGAGAGAAAGTGACGTTATGGTAGTGATATTTATGTGTGTTTGAGAGAGAGAGAGAGAGAGAGAGAGAGAGAGAGAGGAAGTGACGTCATGGTAGTTGTATATATGTGTGTTTGAGAGAGAGAGAGAGAGAGAGAGAGGAAGAAGTCCTTCTCTCTGTCGACTGGTTCTGACAGTTTATCAGAGTGAGTCAGGCCGTAGCCCAGGGGCTCAGAGTGTTAGTGAACAGGGAGTGAACCACTGCCACGCTCCTGATCACACACACACACACATACACACACACACGGGATATTAATGCAGAGGCTGCAGACTGAAACACACACACACTCATACCTCACACGCACACATACACTAATACACACACACACACACACACATACACACACACACACACACTGACACACACTCAAGGACACTTGGAACACACAGCCTTTTCTAAATTGAAAACCTGCCAGGCCAGTTAATGCTTAATCAATACCAAACTATGGATTTCTTCAGAATTAAAATACAATATTTACTCAATTAACTTTTCCTTCCCTTACCACACACATACACACACACACACACACAGTCTAGAAATCTACAAGTGTGCTGGTCAGCTAAATATTTTCCACAAGATGGAGATTTGCACCATTTGAAAGTCAGGGATAAGACGTTTGTTTTTTGGGGTGTGACTGGGGGGGCGGGGGGGGTGTCATTTGATGTTTGTGAGTAAGAAATGGAAACCTTTCAAGCCTAGATTTACATATGCATTCATTCTACGTCTGCACAATTAGTCTCCAATTTATTCTCCAGCACACAGAGGTCAGCGGCTTCTCGTTCACTTCCACTCAAGACCTTTTCACTTTTTGCTACATCAAACACAGTCTGCACAGTGCAAATTACAGCTGCCTCTTTGAATCGGCGGAAAGGGCTTTCAGAGGCAATAACTAGCGCCGTGTTTTGGGGGGGGGGGGGTTTTCCCTCTCTTTTTTGGGTGGGGGGGTGTGGGGGTGGGGGGGCTCCTTTCATTTGTATTTGTCCGCCAAGCTTCGTCTGAGCAGAACCAGAACCTAGACATGCAGAATTAATCTGGAACGAGCCTTGTCCTCTTGGGTCACGCATCAACACCGCTTCCCTCCAGCAGGTGGTCAGAGTAAAGTCATCATTAAAATTGATGGGTTAAAAACTCAAAGTGGACTATCTCGCACGAGGAGGGAAGAGAACACACACACACACACACACACACACGCAGAAGACACGCACACACCGAAGGAGAGAAAAGACTTTTAAAAGCCAACTTTGCAGGGAGGAAAAACAACACACAAAAAACTGGTCCTGCTGCTACTGCTTCAGCTTTTGCAAACACATCCTGGTTTTTTGTTTTCTCGATTCTTCCTTTGTTTGGTTTTTGGAATTTTTTTTGTTTGTTTGTTTTGTTTTGTTTTGTTTTTGGTGTTTGTGCCCAACGTAACGGCCTTTGATGCCTCTTTCATCCCTCGTCTTTTTAGTGGCGTTTAGTGTCAAGCGCTGTCTCTTCTCCTCTCAACCAGCCCTTCACGACTGCAGAATGCCACTCCGCTCCAGACGCAGGCCGCTGCTCCGCTCTGGAACACACCTGCTTTCACAAACTAACACATCCTCCAACACTGAAAAGATTAAAACAAGAGAACAAAACAAACAAAAAAAAAAAACACTAAGTCACTCGCAGGGGAACGCAGACGGCAACATCTTTACCGCGCCCCCACTTCCTGTTACGGCACTGGCACACGGTAAAGCGTCTCTGTCTTTAAACGTCGATCGTAAAAGTCCAACAACACGTTTTTCTAAATTGCTCTTGAGTGGATGAAATGAAATTCCTCTGCGTTCAAAACCAACGATGTTGAGCCTCTGCTTCCAATCTGCAGGGCGACCCGCGTTCCGGCATCCCAGATGTTTACCGCGGGTATTGATCGTAGCGCAAAAAGATCGGACGCACGTAACGGAACGACAGTGGGGGGGGACCGGCTAAGTCTAACACGCTCTCGCTAAGAGCTTACGATGGCATAAAAAGTTGAGCCACTTCAACGTCCCACCATCATCTCCCCCCCCCATCTCCCCCCCCCCCCCCAACCCCAACCCCAACCCCAACCCCAACGCAGAGGAAAATAAATTGATCCGCGTAACCCAGACCTCCTCCTGCCCACGCTCCAGAGCAAGGGGAAGCAGGAGTTATTAAACGGAGGTGAAAGGGCAACGGATCAGACAAGGCTCCGATACGGAAGCGGCGTGTGTGACCGATTGGCTCTCCACCTCGTTCCCAGATTGTAATGAGTAACCGGATATAACCGCCACCCGCTGGTCTGTTAGCATCTTTAACTCTCCTTTGTTTGAACCAAGACACAGAGAACATGATGGGGACCCCCCCCCCCCGTGCTTGGAGAGGTAAAATCTGATTGGCTTAGGGTTTATCTGCTTCTTTTATAGGGCTCAGGGTGCGAGAGATGGGCTGGACTCATTGGATGAAAGAACCTGACTGGGTCACCGTGGTATTAAGCTCATTAGACAGGGAGGTTCAGATTTCAACACGGCAATTCATCTGTCGGGCGGCCACGGCAGAACTCGACGGCCATACCTCTAGCGTGAGCGACTACCGAGGGAGGGGTTGGGGGGCGGGGGGGGGGGGGGTCACCGCACTCCCAGAGACATAAAATGAACCTTTCTTTGCCTCCCTTTGCAGAGTAATAGTACACTGTGCAAGTGAACAAGGACATTCAGGAGTCAAGTCCAGGAGGCAAGTCCAACCTCTCAGAAACTAGACGGCCGGTCAAGACTTAACGAGAATTATAAAAAAAAAAAAGAGAGATGAAGAAGAAGAAGACAAGGGGGGAAATATGTTTACACTACAGGGGTAAGGTTTTACACACACGAGAGGTGTAAGTGAAAAGGAGAAGAGTGCTTCAAGTGGAGTCCCAATGAAGGGCCCTTTGCCTCTGGATTTACAGCCTTAATGGACGGTTAACATAAGTCATACCAGGCTTTGAACTCCCTGTTTCAACAACAGGTCAAGATGACCACCAAGAGATAAAGAAGGAAACACAGAGAGAGAGAGAGAGAGAGAGAGAGAGAGAGAGAGAGAGAGAGAGAGAGAGAGAGAGCAAGAGATCTCAACTGAAGGGAGTCGAAAGAGAAGACTTTTTTTTTTTTTAGAATGGGGTCAGTGGGTGAGCAGCTTGTCAGTGTGGAACAAGTTCAGACATTCTCTCTGGTTACACAGAAACTTAAAAAAAAAAGAAGAAAAAAAAACACACACACTCATCTCACTTGAGTCTTGGGCTAATGACCCAGGTGGTACTAAGGTGGCTCCCACATACATTCGCTAACCCTGGAGCTCTGAGTCCTGATGCCTGGAGGTATGAACAGTTAGAGGAGGGTTAAGTTACCAGTCATAGACGAGGCTACGCAAGTCAAAAATCCGGTATCGTTCCTCTACTGATATTTCCTGATTCGTGTTTTAAAATGAGAAACAGTTTCCAACGGTAACCACCAAACCAATTTACTAAAAGACTGTCCAGAGAAAAGTCGAACACTTCCCGCTCTTGGGAGTCTCAGACGCGGAGAAGGGTCTCTGCTACGTCACTCAGCTCAGCTCTGCTCCCCGCTCAGAGGGAGCGATGCCGTGAGTGACCGGCACCGATCGAAACCTGCGCTGCACATTTAGCCTACCAAGCAGATTGCTTTGGGGTTGTTTTTTTGTTGTTGTTGTTGTTGTTTGTTTTGTTTTTTGGTACTCGCACGAAAACGAAAAACAGACGGAGGGCCCTTTCCAGTGTGCTTTACATTAACCAACAGTTTTAAAAGATCTTTATTGAATAAGTTGAGTTCAGATGAAGAGGCAGTGTGTGTTGCACAGATAACACAGACGTAGGACACCATGACAGACCGACGTACAAACGGCGGTGTCTGACGGACGGCGCTTTTGTTTCTGAGGTCGGCACATTCTCCCGTGTCGCTCGTTGGGAGCGTAAAGAGACTCAAATCAAATTCGATTCTACCGGGCTGCCCACCACCCTTCCTTTGACTGTCCGACACAGCACAGGTCAGGCAAAAAAAACAACAAAAAAAAACAGGAAACAAAACACAGACATACTAGGCACACACACAGTCCCGACCGGCTGTTAAAGTTCTGTTTTGTTTGCAGTGCAGGAGGAGAGGACGGGAAGACTGACTGGGTTATGTATCCATCCACTGCCTCAACGCGCGCTCTCCAACGTTTAAGTCCAACATCAAAATCACGGTTCCTCCTCCACGACTCCCCCCGAAAAAAAACAAAAAAAACCAAAAAACGGCGATCTCGTCCGCAACGACGGTAAACGGCCACCGAAAACCCCCGCCGCTCGCCGGCTCGATCCTCCCCGCTTCTGAACCTTACCAAAACGCTCTCTCTTTCTCTCTCTCTCTCTCTCTCTTTCTCTCTCCATCTCTCTCTCTTCATCTCTCTCGCTGTTCTCACTCTCACTTGCTCCATCTATCCCTGCCCCTCTTTCTCCCTCTCCCTCGCTCCATCTCTCCGTCTCTCTCTCTGTCTCTCCCTCTCTCCACCCTCCTCCTCTTCTGGACGAAACACAGCTTTGCTACGGCAGAGTACGGAGCGGCTCGTCGGAGGTAGCTGCAAAGAGAAAAGCGATCTGTTAGGAGGAGCCGGGGAGGCATGCCGGCAGCGTTAACTACGTGCTCTCACACACACACACACACACACACACGGACACAGGCGCACACGCACACGCACACACACACACATATACACAGACGGCGTACTGTACTGTACTGTGCTACTCTGTGCCCGGTGAAGAATGAGCGGAGCTGCCTTGCTCTCATTGGCCGACGATGCCGGTCGAGTAATATTGCGTAGACGACGCCCAGCCAGTCACATCCCTACGAGCAGAGGCTCCGTTTTCTATGAATGAGCTCACACATACACTAGGTGTGCATGTACGATCATACACATACACACTCTCTCTCTCTCTCTCTCTCTCTCTCTCTCTCTACTACACATGCAGCTGACGCCAACGCTACCACGATTTTCCAAAATACCTGTCGCCGTTTCATTTAAGGAGGATAAATTCATGAGGGACTAAATCCAAAATACACACACACACATGGGCACACCGCACACGAGCACACCCACTCACACACACATACACACACCCCAAAAAAAAACGGCGAATCTAATCCCGGGATTAAGGCAGCATGTGGTTCGTTATAAATACGTCAATGTTGAAAAATACAACATTCTGAAATAAAGTTCCTGATAAACACCCACAGTGTTTCCTTCAACCGTCTCGGGAACACGGAACCAGCAACCGTCGTGAGCTAATGTTTACGGGCAATAATATTTGTTTTATGTAAATCATTACTGCCTTTGTGTCCATTAAACCCTTGTTGACTTTCTATGAAGTTTCTGCTTGGCAAGCAGAAAAAAGGGAAGTATATTATCAGATTGCACCTGATGCTCATTTTCTTGGTAAACAGCACCACCTATGGGTCAATATTAAAAAAAAAAACAAAAAAAAAAAGGAAAAACAAGCATCATTCAATACAAGATGCCCCAACGGAAGGCTCCCATTGAAGAGAAGTCCTCAAACAAAGGGTTTAATCACAAACAAATCCAGTCATATGCAAAAATGATGAAATCGGGTGCACAGAGGAAACAAGGTTTTGTTTTTTTTTAACAGTAACCTACAGCTGTTTGTATTCTGGGAGAGTATTTAAAGGCAAGGATTTCTATGGGGTTTTTTTTTTTGTTTTGTTTTTTTTAATATAAACATCTAATAAAGCACAACAGGCAGACACGGCTTGGCAAAAACGCTTGACATTTCTAATGGAAAACCGTGGACGAGAATTTCAATAACTCGCCGTTGACAAACGCTAACGTGCCGTTTAACGAGACTTTCCTCAAATTTAGTCTGACATCATGCATTTCAGTGGAGCTGTAAATTCACCTCCCAAAAAAAAAAAAAAAACACACACAGTG